>NW_007578723.1:0-25744 GCF_000690725.1 Stegastes partitus
AAATCCAATTGGCCCAAGAGCAATCGGATGCAAAAAAAGAAGTCTCCAAGAATCCCAGAATTTCCTCACAGGATCAGCAGGTACCTCTTGCAGCTGATGGTGTCCAAGTTTACGCATCTATCAGCCAGAAAGAGATCTCACAAATTTGATCTGCATTGGACGTATGCCAGAAAAGCCTGACCGAAGGCAGCCTTTCAGGAGGAGAACCTTATACAGTAGTGCTGGGCAGCTTGCAGGCATTGATGCAGTTATGAATTCTGCGTCGCATCAAAGAGCGACTAAAGATGATGTGAGGCCATCTGTCCAGCAGTTGGAAGTTGACCTTTCAAGCACAATAGCAAATCTGCCAAGAAATGGCCCAAAAAGAACAAATAGGGAGTTACAGAGTGGCACAGTTAAGAAAAAACAAAAGATTTGAATCCCGCTAAAATGATGTGGGGCGGGTAGGAGCAAGAAATCCCTCAAATATCTCGTATCTGAGGGAGTTTTCACAGAGAAGTGGTGGCAAATTGATGCACAGTTACGCAAAACTCCCAACAAGAAGTTATTCCTGCTAAAGGGGTCAACACTAGGTTCTAAAATTTCAGGTGATTTTGTGCTCAAGTTGATTTGTAGGCACGTTTTAGAGCATCAAATGCTTGTTTTTTCAATAGTATGCAAAAAAATCTGCCATTTCCCACGAGTATATCCGTTAAATACAGATAAGTTAGCTTCGTTATGCACTTTGCAAGTGAAGGAAAGCGTTCAACGGTGGGATTTCAAGTTGTCTGAAGCACATAAAACTCATGCTTTGTATCTAAATTAGCTTTAAAATAATTCCTGTACTGTATTGAAGCATGTGTTTTTAGTATTTTCTTTGTTATTACATATTACAACCCTGATATAAGCTGTCTTGGCATTGGCTCAGTGTTTCCAGGGAATTTGGTTGTGGTTCTTGTGATTTTGAGTAATGCAGAATTAGTACAGTGGTGCATATGCTTGACTACTTCACGTCTCCAAAAAATGATGTTCCTATACGACTAAATTCCATCCTTAGTTACAGTTGTAGATTTATTTGTACAGTGTGACCATTAAACTTGAATACGTGTCATTTTCACTCCCTGTTTGGTTGCATTTACGCACCACTTGGCTAGGTTTAGCAAATACATCTTTTCACAACACATGTAAAGCTTTTCCTCCATTTTCGGGGTTACCAGGGTGACGAGCACCACTCCATCTGATATGTGATTGGTTGGAAAGCAATGCAATAAATATCTGATATATGTTGGTTAGAAACACATTTGTCACAAACATGATCGAGGAAGAAATGTGCTTCCTTCAGGACATAATTGAGAATGCATTTCAGTCGTTTAGGAGCCTAATTTCTTGCAGACATGAGTTGGCGTGACTGATGCAGTTGGTCAGAAATGCACCTAAATGTATCAGGTTGTGCATTACACACCTGTCCTGACATCCTTGACAGACCCTTTTGTGTTATTCTCAGCATGTTTTCGGCTGGAGGATGCTGAAAATGAATATTGTATTTGAGGGAAGATATGCCCTCCTCCACTTTTCTACTTCAGTACTAAAATGTTACTCAACCTCTTTGGTCTGCGGATGCTTCTCGGCCTTTCTATCTCGCTCCTCCACGCCTCTTCTTTTCTCTGCACGTGACTCCACTATGCTGTCGAGCGTGACGTTGTTTTGGTTCTGTCAGCTTTTAAATGTCCTGCGTATGTCGGTACCATCCCTACAGCTCACCTATCGAAGGCCGTTCACTCCTGTTAATGTGCTCGAAGCGTCCGAGAGCACGATGAGCAGCTGCAATAAACCCTCTGTTGAAACTTTTTAACCATCCGCAATTTCTGGCTCAACCAACAGAATTCAATGTCACGTCCCCTTTAATTTCCCCTCAAGTGAATATTCACAAATTCAGTTGTGAAAAGGGACACAGAATGCTAAATCATGTGCATTTCCATGCCTGTGCACCTTTTTTATATATCAAAAAAAGGGAGCTTCTGACAGAATCTTGCAAAATAGAAGATACAGAAATGGTTCAGTTTCGCCTAAAGCCAGATTTATAGTCGATGCCAGGGTTTCTACAACTTCTGCATACCACCGAAAAAACAGTGAAAGCATCGGCTTGGACACTCTGGGCAAATTACATATTTTGTTAAGTTTTGAAGTGAAGTAAATACAGACCCTGCAGCAAATGGACATTAAAAATTAACCTTTCTTCAAATGTTAATGCGCTGTTATTTTTTTATTTCACCAGCTTCAGAAATGTGAAAAAAATAATTTGTCATTCTGGCAAAGATCTGCTCGTCCACCAGCTCATTAGGCCTGAAATGACTGATTACAGATTTGCAAAGCAGGTGAATATTTGTATTTGGCAGTCGTCAGATGATCACATTTCCTGAGTTCGATCGATTCTGACTCTTGAGGTTTTCGTGGTAACATTCAACCATGGGCTCCTCTGTGCAGCAGACTGAGCATCTGAAATGAGGATAACCGATGCCTACAAAGCAGGGGAAGGCTATAAAAAGATATCAAAACGTTTTCAGCTCGCAATCTCCACTGTGTGAAATGCCATCAGAAATGGCAGCTAAGAAGAACCGTGGAAGTCAAGACGAGGTCTGGAAGACGGGAAAAATGTTCAGATAAAACTGCACAATAAGCTGGACGGAAAGGCAAAGCCAAGCCCCCCGTACGACCGCCGAGGGGCTTTGGAAAGGTTTAGCTGATACAGAAGTAGTGTTCACGGCAGAGTTTATTCAAAAACAGGTTCCACAAGGAAAAGTCGCTCAAAGGAAACCTTATCTGTGACCTCATCACAATGTCAGTGTCTAAAGTAGGCAGAGCAACATCTGGAAGAGCCCGAGTCATTTTGGATTCAAATGCTGCAGATAGACGAGGCTCAGTTAAGCTCCCTGTACAGTGAAAAAAAAAAAAAAAAAAGGAGGCAGCATTTGATAAAAGAACACTTTGCCAAATATTAGCATGGGGTTGGAAATTCTGCTTTGGGGTTGTGTGGCAGCCAGGGGTGCAGGGAACATTGCACGGCTTGATGGAAAACGGATTTTATAAGATATCAGCAGATTCTGGATGTAGATGCCAGGCAGTCGCTTAAAAAGAAAAGAGGCTGATCATGGACAGTGATCCAAAGCCTATCTGAAAAACTGACGATGAACCACTTCGAGTAATGGAAGTTTAGGCTTTTAAAATGTACCTTACAGTCCCATGACTTGGAGATCATTGAAAATCTGGAGGCAGATCTCAAACATGCTTTGCATGCAAGACAGTCTTAAAATGCACAAAGCAGACCTTGAGATGAGGGTGCCCACATTTTTGCATCGTCCACAATCACTTGTTTGCCTTTTTTGTAAGTTCATTAGATAAAAAGCACAGTAACAATGCATCAACATTTGTAGAAAAGCTTCCTTTTTTTGCTGCAGACTTAGTATTTACTTATTTTCACCTTAAAAATGAACAAAACATGTAATCGGACCAGGGGTGCCCAAATCCTTGCATACAGCTGTACCTGTGGCTTAGGTTTGAATTCATAGTGCCGTGTTGGATTTCACCACAGATAGCACAGAACTAGATGGGCGGTATGTATCGTACACAATCATGCAGATGATCAACGTAAGCCAAATGTGTTCAGTGGGCATGTCTGAATTTATGCTGTTGAAAAAGAGATGAGTCTTCCGTCAGCATGCTTAAATTACATTTATCAGAAAACTACCTTAGCCTGATGTGTAGCTCCGTGTTTGAGGAGGTGCACGGCTTTATGTTTGGGCTCTGAAGCTGTGACGCATTCCCTGAACGAGCAGCTGTAAATTCATCGTAACTTTCCCTCTACCAGAGGTTGTACTGATGGACTGATTGAGTGGTAATTATGTTCCCACCAATACCTCAAGGAGCAATGCCAGTGGTAAAGCAAATGTCAGGATTCAAAAGTTATACCTCCAAGTAACACCAAGCCATTTCCTCCTCGTATGTCCTGCTTCTAGATCAGCAGTTGTTCACCAAAGACGATTCTAAGTACAGCGACAACCTGTACATTTAAGTGTCCACAGTTTCAAAGTAAGGCAATGTTAGGTATCAAGGCCAGTCAGTGCAATGCTACTGCACATTTTATTCAATACGTGACTAAACAGCAGGGAATGTTTCCTCAGAATATAACTTTTACTTCGTAATCACCCGGCTTCAGTTGGGATATAAATATGAAGATTCTGACACTGCAGAGACGTGTTACTAGACTTAAACAATGGCAAAATATCCCAGCGATGGACGCTTCATCAGGGAAATCGTTCAATAAAATATTTGACTTTCACTTGACGGCATCAGATGCAAACTGCCATGAAACTACATAATCAGAAAAGTTTAACAAACTCTTACCATGCCTTCTCCAGGGAGTCATAACGGTTGATAGTTTGTCTGGGCGTCTCATCAACCCCTGCAGATCTCCCATGGTGGAGGTTGTTGGTCATTGGGGGCTGCCGGTTACCCATGCGAGATGAGCTTCACAGTTTTAATATCACCCCCAACCCCATGTCCAGCGATCCCTTAAATGTCACACCAGGTGGACAGCTCCGAAGGCTGACAAACTTGACGTTGGGGTGCATGTGAATACTCGCACGTGAAAAGTTTTTCAAGTATATCAATCAGCCCTACACGTTATCATGATTCAGTAGCATGCAGTGCACTGTACCCTTCGTCTTACCCTAATACTGTGGGTTAACTCCAACAAACTGTGCTGCTGCTGCAACATGAATCATGTTTAGGCAAAACTAAACCGGTAATCATTCATCATCATCTGTCTGACGACTGCTTTTAATAGATGATTATGATCTTCTGCAAAGAAGAGCAGCTTTGATGATGATGGAAATGCGCACTGGACATTTCCAACAAGTTAGAAAAGCAAAAATTATTGTGTTGGAAAATGTAGCTATTGGCCAGTCACCGCATATAGTTAAAACATGATATTTAAAGCGACATTCACTCTCCATTTAGCTCTGTTTCACTGTTCACTGACTCCTGAGGGAAATATGCGGCTCTTAAGCTGCTAAATGCTCCACAACAGTATGCTCACCAGCTAGATGCTAAATTTGTCTGTCTGTCATTTGGTGCTATACAGTCAATTTATCAGAGCTTATTTGCTGAAACCAGCTGCCTGCTGCAGCCAAAAACAACATTTTGAGAGCGGCGAGACCAAACCGGGACGGTAAGGGTTCTGGCCGCAGAGCAAGCAAACAAACAAACACAAAGCTGTGGGTTTGTCCCTGTGAGTGACCCATTCCACATTAACTAACCAAACAGGTTTTTAACTCTCTCTTTAACCCAGTTTATCTGAAACATTCAGGGTGAAAGTGAAACCAAAAGTGGGTTAATCCAAAATGTCTGTGACAGAATGAACTGGAGAGTAACAGTGGACGATGTAATGAGGTGATCACAGATGTGTTTGAGTGAGATGTCACTCAGGGGTTTTGGTTGGACTGTTGGTTGTTAGTTTGGTTGTTGAACTGGTGCCATTTCCTGAACTTGCTGGGTCGTTCTGGCTTGGCGGGGTAAGGCCAGTGTTTGGTATCCACATAAAGCCGGATAGATTTGTAATTCTAAACTTTTCTCTTTGTTTCCAGCTGATTCGACCTGTACATAGTTAGGTTTTGGGAAAACCCGGGGGCTAAGGCTCAGAAACAAGCTATTTCTTCACATTTGACACAGTGTTTTTTTTTAGCTAGGGTGTCATAGGTGCCAACAGTGCCCTGTCATATCTGCATGACCCAAATTTACAGACGTCACGCCCTCGACAGGCTTTGCTATTGGCCACCGTCGGAGGCAGTGGCAGCACATGTAATCATCCAACTGGAGCTACGTGCAGCAGCAGCAAATAGTTTTTATGTTAGTCAGCAAATCTCATTGAGATAACTCGTCTTAACTAGTATCTAATGCTGCTTGGTGGTTACACAATGTTCATATGTTGTGTTAAACAATTGACATGTCATTGGAGTGCTAGAGACACAGCTGAGGTTTCATCTCGGGGCAAACTACCGATTTGCTACGGTTTCTGCTGCATTTTTTACATAGCTGAAGTCCATTTGTGGGGTTGTATAGAAGAAACTTTTATTAGTACGTGATGCAGAAGCCAATGACCAGAGTGGAACAACACAGAATTAAATGCAAGTTCTATGTCTATATTAAATAGAAAGTTTGGCATTTAGATTTATTTTTTTTCCCATACAAACAATCGCACAATTTGTATGGTAGTCTCTGTTGCACATCTGGTACCTCCATCTGGATTACGTGTTTTGCCTTGATTCTGGGGCTGGAGGACGCCGGTAGAGATCTTACATAGACTTATTAACTTCGTCATCAGCGTTACTTTCTGTTTATCCACACATGATCAGAATGGATGATAACGCACCTTCCTGGCATGCCGGTGCAGTTTGCCCGATCTGAACCATTAGTACGGGAGTAATAACTGATAACAGGCTTTCAGTGGGCTGATAGCATTGGAATCGGGTGCTATTTCAGCCCACTGTCCACTCAAAAACAATAATCTAACATGATTTCTAAAATGTACGAATCATGAAATACCAGCTTGGCGCTTCAGAGGCAACAGGGACAACTGACCTTTTGCGAGCTGCCCAATGAGGGTTGGGGTCTCTGAGCCCCAAACCTTTCAGTGACTGTTAATTTTTAAAATGTCAGTATCGCTGAACGCCATAGCACAGTTGTTGTCATAACCTGTAATTATGCTGTTTTTTGTCAGACGATGTTGCGACCATAATAATAATTTAGTCAGCTCGTCTTATTTCTGTTCGTTTCCCTCTGGTTAGAATGACTTACCGCATGTCGGCGATGCTTCTTTGCCAGTCGAAAAGACGATGAAGGAGAGATTTTTGCCGTTTTCTTTTATATTTATGCATTTTATTGTGGGCAGTGGTCTCCAGGGAAATGACAAGGAAACACTACTGTAGACACAAGTTTTACAAGATAATGGAATCTGCTTGGACGTCGTGTCAACAGAGAGCGGTTGGTGTCGGAGGATATCGGCGCCCCACATTTACTCATCCTCTGCAGCTCGTACTTTTAAGCATCAAGAGCTTTTAAACCTCTCTCATCTGTTTACCACCTTTTCCCTTCCCTTGTTTTCCTTTCTCGGCATGTGTCTCTCGCTCTCCACGTTGCTGTTAAGTGTGACATTATCTGGGACTGTAGGCAACCAAATGATCTGTTCATTTCTCTGACACCCCTGTGGCTCACCCATCAAACACTGTTTACTCCTGTTAATGTGCGCCGCACATCTGAGAACATGATGAGCAGTTATTACCACTGCTGCACCGACGCCTCTGAAGAAACCTTCCAACCGTTTTCCATGACCCGCGGCCCAAGGCCCTGCTACTCCTAAATCTTCTACAAGTGTTTATTTAACACACTGTTGGTAAAAGTTTTTCTTGTATTAAAAAAAAGCTGCATTCGGCATCTGTTTTTAGAGTAACTTCTGTAAAAGCCCTACATGATGCCTGAGGAAGCGTGTGATTTTTATAGAGCCGGTCATATGTTTTTGGACGTAAACGCTCGCCCGCATCTGGCAGTGATATTTATTTATTATATTCACCCCAAATTTTGAATGTTGCACGCCTGGCATGTGTCCACAGTGGTGCTGGAGTTTATTTGTGCGTTTTGAAAGTGGCTGATGCTGACGGATACCGCTGTGATGTTTCGGTTTGATGTGTATGTATGACTGTTTTTGATGTGATGTGTCCAGTGTGTTGGGTATTCTTTGTGATGTGACGGCGTGTGATGTCTTTCTGTTTCATGCTGGGCTGATGGTCTGACACTAAACAGGGACCTTAGATTGTCCGGTTTTCCTCCGCTCAGCCGTTGTTCGCTGCTTTTGTGTGTTTTTGTGTCAGTGTTTTAATTGTAGGTAAAAACATTAAACGCTCTTCAACACTACATTTTCGCTTCCTATAGAACGTATGCCCCTTTCTCCTGACCAGCCATCTGCAGCTTGTTGTAGCTCGAGCACACCAGCTCGCTTGCTACTCAAACTATGTAAAACTACTCTTTGCTTCACGGTTTCAGGTTGTAACGCTGGGATGATTCAATCATACATGTTGGTTGACTGTTAGCGGTGAATACACTAGCGAATAGCAGCATTAGCAGTGAAGACGACGGTAGCATAACGGCCCATTATAACAACGTAACAGGCCGTTACGCTCGCGAGAACTCTAAATGATGTGATGAAATGGCGGACCCTACAAGTTGATTGGATTGACCATTTAGGTTTATTGTTAGGTTTGGGGGGGTCCTAGCAAAGGCTGCTAACTGTTAGCGGCGAATACACTAGCAAATAGCAGCTTTAGCAACGACGACAGCTGTAGAGAAACTGCATCGGCACGTCTTGTTAAATATTTTCCCGCTACATACACTCAAAAACAGCGTATCGGCCGAAGTTGCAGCATCACGGCCCATTATAACAACGTAACGGGCCGTTACGCTGGAGAGAACCCTGAATTATGCTATGAAATTGCCAACCCTACAAGTTGATGGGCTTGACCATTTAGGTTTGTTGTTAGGTTAGTTTTGTTAGGTTTGGGGGGGTATTGACGAATGCTGCTAACTGTTAGCGGCGAATACACTAGCAAATAGCAGCTTTAGCAATGAAGACAGCTGTAGAGAAACCGAACCGGCGCTTCTTGTTAAATCTTTTCATGCTACATACACTTGAAAACAGCGCAACGGCCCATTATAACAACGTAATAACGCTTGTGAGAACCCTGAATAATGCTATGAAATGACCAACCCTACAAGTTGACGGGATTGGCCATTTAGGTTTGTTACATATGAAGCTGCTGCTGTCTAAATCAGCGCTTTTGGCACTGTCTATGGTCCACTGAAGCCTCATGGTCTGTCATCATGATATGTCTTCTTAGATATAAAAAGAAACCATATTGACATGCTCAGGTCAAAAGAAAAAGTTTGACTCAAATGTTTTAAGTGCTCATGCTGCTAACTGTTAGCAGCGAAGGCGACGGTAGAGAAACTGCATCGGCGCTGCTTGTTAAATATTTTTACACTACATACACTCAAACAGCGTATCGGCCCTTTATAACAACGTAACAACGCTTGCGAGAACCCTGAATAATGCTGTGAATTTGCCAACCCTACAAGTTGGCGGGATTGACCATTTAGGTTTGCTACACATGAAGCTGCGGCTGTCTACATCAGCGCTTTTGAGACTGTCTATGGTCCACTGAAGCTTCAAGGTCTGTCTTCATGATATGTCTTCATATAAAAGGAAACCATATTGACATGCTAAGGTAAAAAAAAAAACACTCAACAAACGTTTTAAGTTGTCGCCCAAATCTCAGGAGACGTTACATAAACAGAGATTACAATTTAAAGCGGCGTTTCGACCCCCACTGGAGTTAATTTCTCCCCACTTGACTTGAATGAACAGCATTCACCGGCGTTCCTATGTGCCTACTTAAACGGTTGTTTCATCAAGTTATGGAATATGAACCTGTTATTGCCCAGAAAATTGACCTTGATTCTAATCAGCACCTCTGCACGTCAGGTTGAATGCAATCAAATTGAATTGCAAAGTGACGATTCGCGCTCTTCACACTTCTTATTTGACTGATTAGTCACACGCATTGTGTGAAGTTGGTAGACAACAGCATCACGGATTGGCTTTTAACAGATTATTGAATATGTATAATTTATCCACCAGCTGCTTCCTTTTTAAATTAAGACAGTTCAATATATTTTTGTGATAAGTAATTTATTATTATGATGATTATTTTTTAATTATTCAGGAGAATTCAGGAACAATATTTACAGAGGAAAACAGAAAAAGCACAACACATGTATTGTAGACACTGTTTTCTTTAACTGTGTCTGACTTGTGTGTGTGTTTCTGATTGTGGTCCTCTGGGTTTATTCAGTTACTGTACACAGCAAAGCACCCATAGCAAATTGTTTGCAGGTTCTTCGTGGTCTCTGCTGCCTTGACATAAATGTAAAATACAGTGTCAGTGTTGCTTTGACCCTGAAAACCTGATGTCTAAGGTTTTATCATGATAACAGCCTGCAGCTCATCTCAGTGCCACTCTGGGCCCTTATCTTCCTTCTACAAGGAATTAGTCCTTATCTTTGACCGGACATATGTCAGAAAATGTGGCCTTTTTTAAGATTTGACACTCCCCGGCAATGTCTCTAAATATAATTCAACGTAAAAATCTATGTAAAGCGGGAAGCTTTATCCTCTGGGTAACGTGAATGTGGTCAGCCAGTTTAGCGTCGGTCTGCCCATGAAGTTTTGATTTTGCTTCTGTCCCAGTTTGGTAGTTTGATCGTGACATTTCATAAAAAACATGAAGTCAGACCCCTGATGAAACCTTTTATGGAGCGTGTCCATGAGGTTTACGACAAAAGGAGTCACTGCATATACATAAAACAGTATCAAGGGTTTCAATCCTTTTAAGTTAGATTCCTAATAAACACATTTTAGTAGCCATGTGTTTTTATTTTTACTTGCGGCGTAATGCTGCCTTTATGCAGATAAAGAATTGATTGTGTCTGTTAGTGTCATCGTCCACCAGGCCGGCATCATTCCTGTCTTTGAGGTTTTGTGTAAAAGCAAAAATGACTGCTTTATTTTTGCAGTTGTGTCATAAACTCTAACAAGAAGCTACCAAGAATTTTAAAAGAAAAACAGAGATGCTTGCTGGAGAAATTCAGTTTGTGTGCAGGTGTTGTTGTGTGTAAATTACCAGTTAAACTAGTGTGTTGTTTCGTTCTCTTTCAGTCTCGTTGTAAAGAACTTGTAATATCAAATGCTGTGACAGACACTTCCATCAGTCAGAATTATTGGAGCTGATCACAATCATTTTTTCTAATCGATGCCCTTTTCTATTCACCTGAATGAAAACAGCTGGATTTCCTCGTTTTCATCTCCTTCTTTTTCTACGCGTTAATGGCACCAACTGTTTATCTCAAGGGCTTAAATTCTAATATTCAAACAACTGCATTTTGATCAGGCGTCTGTTGACAATAACAAGTCACCAGCACTGCTGTGGTCACATTTTGGTTTTCTAAGGGAACCCTGTAACTTGGAGAAGGTGATTTGATTTGCGGTGAAAACTGATAGAAGCACAAAATGAACAGAAAAAGGACAATTGAATCATTAATCACCCTTTTTTTTTTGTATGGCAATTAATTTTCAACTTAAATTTCATGACCCTGACAACCCGAGCTAATGTAGAAAATGGTTTACAAGGAGGATTAATTTACTGAAAGACTGCTTGTGAGTTTATTTTAATCATCGTCAAAAACCTGTTAAACACGAGGTTCTTCATTTTATTGATCACTTAACCAGCCACAGTAATATAAAGCGACATTGTTGGGTCCAACTGTAGGAGAACAACCCTGTCTTTATCTCAAATCAAATGTGTGTGGTCTTTATGATAAAAATATATCTGTGTTTGGAACATCACTAAATATCCAAGTCAGCTCGTGTGATAAGAATTCTTTTAGTACTAAAAAATGATCTATGGATGGACATTTGTTTAGGTTTTTCAGCCAATCAGAACTAAATCTATCAATCCATACATACAGTCGTGACTCGATAATCCGACACTAAATGTAAAACCTTCTTTTATGTCGGATAGCAAGGCTGTCGGATTGTCAAGACGGAGGTTGAGATACGAGGAGGGCTTGATGCTTGAAGGCTCATTTTTGTTAATATTTATTGTTTATAGTTGTTATAATAACTAGTGTATTGTTAGAACACTACGCATCGCTGGATTTCACGCCTAGTTGACCGGTGTGCTTGTGCACATTCACTTCCAACCCGGTGGAGCGCTCCGATGGGGTGGAAATGGCCGGAACGAACAGGCAGCTGATGCCAGTTTAGTTAGTGGTCACAGTTCTGTTTCCACCATCGGTATCGGCGGCGGTGGCGGGGGAGTGGCGGATACGCTCCACCACCACTGTCCGTGTTTACTTCCACAACCACTGAGCACGCTCGCTGCGTGTGACGTCGTCGTGTCCTCTTCTGTGCATGCGACACACTTTTGGGTTCGTTTTTCCTAAAAACCTGTCAGATAGCAAGGTTTTCAGATTGTTAAGGGTCAGATTATCAAGTCACAACTGTATTATTTCTCTTTTTTTTTTTCTTTTTTGTTTTTTGATCCCGATCCTGTGTTTTAAGTTTAACTGGATTCAGATGACTTCTTAAAAAATCCTAATGCCTCTCTGAGTTCGTAGCCTTCATGTCGCTCCGTCGGCCGACTCCTGAGCTGCTCCTTCATCTTGAATCTTTTGCACCGTCTGTACTTTCTCCGTGTTTCTGTCTCCACTCTTGCACACCGAGCCTCTCGCTGTGTCTTCCCTCTCATCGTGCCGTCATTCACTCCTTTGTTTTAAAACCCTGACAAGCGCTGAGTCGCATTACAGCGGTTGTTCTGAAATTTTAGGTTATGAAGTGTGAAATTAACTTCAAGAGAATTCAACCTACAAAGCAGACGGAGTGATTGGTTAAAACAACGTTATGTAAAACATATCCTCAGGCCCACTGAGAGGCTCTTAACTAACGACTTACAGCGTGGTCTTTGATTTGACAAGGTTTTGATTGAGATGCTATATTTCTTTCCACTGAACTCTTGATTCCCGCTCTGAGTCTGCCCCATTAAAGCCGTGTTTATAGTCTGCCTTCCAGCTCCAGCCTGAGGGGTGCATTTGTTTTAACTCCTGCGCAGCGTGCGTGGGTGGCGGGTTGACACAATGAGCGATCCTAGAATTTGAAGAAGGAACTCAGAGAGGGAGCTTAGTTTGAGCGCATTACCGGGTTTAAAGTCTGCATGAGCGCGCGCCGCCTGAACGCCCATTCAGATAAACGTGGAGCTGTGTGTTCATGGATCCAGAGTGTGATTAAGCATCTCTGTGCTCAGGCTGCAGAGTGGGGATGTGTTCAGTACTTCTCTTTTTATAACATGTTAATTATTTTTGTCTAACAAATTGCACTAATCAGCACTGCAAAAAAATAAAAAATAAATCTGTAAAACTAAAAAATGTTGGAAATAATGTGAAATATCAGTAAAATTGTGATATTTTTGGCAGATTTAAATACAGTAAAGCAGTACTTTTATGATCAAATGTTGTAAAATAACTTTGTTTTTCTTTTTTTAATTATTAATTGTGAAAATACAGATTTTTAAAGTGGACATTTTTGGGGGTTTTAGCAGTTAACATGTAAAAAAAAATGCAATTTAACTCGAATTTCATTAGTTATCAGATTAGATTAGATTCAGCTTTATTGTCATTGCATAGAGGACAAGTACTAAGACAACGAAATGCAGTTTAGCATTCAATCAGAAGTACAAAAGCAGCAGTGAAGTGCATTATTTACAGTATGATATGCACGGTATGTTACAGTATAAACACCAGTCACATGATAGACAGTGCTATGAACACATTAGTATATGAATGTATAGATATATGGACACAATATGAAATTATCTAAACGTACAGGCAGAAATAAGTACTATTGTGAGCAGTATCAATAGTATTGATCGGTAATTATTATTAATTATTTAATTAAAAACAGGGAAATTCTGTAAAATAACAGTAAATGTTTAACACAATACATTTAAAATTAGTTTTACGATGTTCGTTTTTACAGTGCAGAGTGTTTCTAAATTTCTAAAAACATCATTGCATTGAGAATGAATGAACTAAAACAAGAGGTGTATATGACTTGTTTTCAGTCATTAAAACACCGTCTAATCACCTGCTCCTCTGTGTGCTGCCTCCAGGTGGAGCGGATCGTGGACAAGAGGCGGAACAAGAAGGGGAAGTGGGAGTACCTGATCAGGTGGAAAGGCTATGGGAGTAAGGAGGACACCTGGGAGCCGGAGCATCACCTACTGCACTGTGAGGAGTTCATCGACCAGTTCAACAGCTTGAGACTGCACTCACACAAGCGGCCCAAAGTCCCCAAAAGCCGCGGGGAGCCCCTCATCGCCGGACACCCCTCTGCCACAGAAAGCTCCAGAGCTCGGTCCGAGGCCCGCAAGAAGAAAAGGGCGTGCGGCCCGGCTGTTGGAGTTAGAGTGGGAGCTGTTCTTGGGCTCGGCGGGGGTTCGGGACCCACTCAGAAGCAGAGGAAAGTGGGTGTAGGACCGGGGAAACATGCTTTAGGGGACAGAATGAGCAAAGCCATGACGTACAAGGCTCCCCCACCAGGTGGGCCTCACTTTGTTCCTCCACTGAGGGTTCCTCATAATGGACTCCAGAACGGAGAGATGGATCCTCTTGTGTACAGGACAGCAGCGAGGTCACACAGACTGCCCTCCGACAGAGCGGAGGGAGAACTCGGACACCCGGATACCACTGGACCGCAGTTTACAGCTGAGCTAGGTAAGATGTGCCGCATGTCAGCATGGTGGCATATAGCGCTGGATATTTAAAGAATGGACAGATGACAGTGTTTATAAATGAAAAACAAGACTGGTTTGTAGCATATTGGGGAAAATGGGTACATAAAAATTAAAAAGCCCAATTTAATTTTGAGTTTGAAAATTTAAAGATAATGTAATGGTCGCTCCCGAATGTTCTGAAAGATGTGCGCGATTTATTTTATTTTATTTTAGTTTAGTTTAGTTTAGTTTAGTTTAGTTTATTATGGAAAATAGTTTTTTTGTTTTGTTTTGTTTTGTTTTTTAAAAGAACAATGGTAATATTGTGCACATGTGAATTGTACCCATCACTAAAAATTGTTAAAACTGATAAAGCATTTTTTTTTTAAAAGAACTAGGTAAGATGTTTAGAAATATAAATGAAATACCAAAAACAAAACCACGATCAGGTGATACAGCACATTATAAAGTGATGGTTAACAAAATGGAAAGTGAATGGAAAAACAACCACCCTTGGAGAATCAGCAGTTATTTTCATTTGATATATTCATCATACACCAACAAATTTAAAATTCTGCCATAATACAGGTTAAATCAAAACTCTTGTTCTTTAGTAACAAAAGTAAGAAAACCATATTCAAAATCACTCTGAGACAAATGCAAAAGACTATAACTGAGCTTTGGAAGTTTACTCCATGTGTTTCTATGTACAGTCGTCCTCGAATGTATTCATCTCCTTCCATTAAAGAAAAGGCAAAATTCCCAACAGTCACTCAAATAACTAGAAACTGAAAAAAGTAATAATAAATAAAAATTTGCTAAATTGTAATTTAGTGAAATCAGACATTGCTTTTGAATTGTGGTTGAAAAGAATAATTAAAAAAAAAACAAAATCTGTCAAATTAGAGCACTTTGCTGATGAGCAGTGAAATCTAAACACCTGTCAACAGGTGCAGAAGTCTGATGGAGAGTTTACGGCTCCCATCGTGCTTGTTTTGTTTTTTGTTTTTTGTTTTTTTTTTTAATATATATTTCTGTTGAACCACAATTCAAAAGCAATGACGTGATTTTCACTAAATTTTTATTTATTATTACTTTTGTCAGTTTCATCTTATTCCACCTGTGTTTTTTTACATCTTTAGTGGGAGGATATGAATACATTTAAGGACGACTGTATATAAAAAAACAAATCTAATATTTTAAAATCTTTACACCATCCCTCATAAGTGCCTTTTGCAGGTTTAAAAAGTTGTGCTGAACACTGATGGCTGAAAACAACAATTACCTTGTTAAATACATAATCTGTTGCGTGTTCATGGTATATTTTTCCATGATGAGTGTTTCCTATTAGATGACAGATTGCATTGCTTCTAATTATAAATACTGTATGCTTTAGCAGGCACACATTTACACTGTGGAGGTCTGCGGTGCCACACAGCTCGTAAAAAGCTCCCGCTGCGGTTCTTTACTGCAGGAACAGCTGATAACACCTTTGAATTTTACTCCTGGGTCACAGTCCAGGGCCTGAACCACCGTGGTTAATCATTACTTGTGTTTTCAAAAAAGTCATCTTGACGTGTTAAACAGAAAGTCCGTATCAGAATAGAAGTCTCCTTTTTTCAATATTTGAATAACAGCACATACATACAGTGTAAATGGTAGAATTAATATAGAGGTTGTCCTTTTTTTTTTCCTGGCTCTAACACCGCTTACTGGAATGTTTTTGTCCTCTGGTGCAGCTGTTGGAAAATTTTACTGTGGAGATACTTTAGAATATGCAGAAAGTGTGTTATTGCACATGTGCATTGTGTGCTTGCTCAGGTCTGGCTTACGATTGGCTTTCATGTCCCAGCACCATGAGATGGGATGTTAGATGGTTGTGTGACTTGGTAGACGTGAACATGGTAACTCAAGAATTAAACGTACAGACGTGACTCGATAATCCGACACTAAATGTAAAACCTTCTTTTATGTCGGATAGCAAGGCTGTCGGATTGTCAAGACGGAGGTCGAGATACAAGGAGGGCTTGATGCTGGAAGGCTCATTTGTTGTATTTGTTGTTTGTAGTTGTTATAATAACTAGTGTATTGTTAGAACATGACGCATCACTGGATTTCACACCTAACTGAGCGGTGCGCTTGTGCACGGACCCATCAGTTGACATCAAAGGTAAATACGTTCAGACAGCAGGCTGAAGTGACCCAAATCCGACCTGTATCTAATCTTTTCATGACAGTCTGAACAACACCAATAAATGATGAATATACAAATATTCGACGAGGTCGGGGAGACACTTCTACCCTGGGGGAGCGCTCTGACGGGGTGGAAGTGTCCAGAACGCACAGGCAGTACTTGGCTGCTGATGCTAGTTTAGTTAACGGTCACACTTCTGTTTCCACCATCAGCGCCGGCTACGCTCCACCGTTACCATCCATGTTTACTTTGGCAACTCTGAGCACGCTCGCTGTGTGACGTCGTCGTGTCCTCTTCTGCTTATGCAGGACAATTTTGGGTCGTATGAAGTTCACACAGCAGATCACATACAAGTCACACTTAACTGGAAATGTGAAGGAACTCACAAAAAAAATCCTCATTGAGCATTAAGTCCTGCAGTCTGAACGTAGCCAATCTGTCAGATTGTTCAGTCACACATCAGTTATCCTTATTTGTGACATAAAATGTCATGTTGGAGTCAGAACCCAAGGCTGTCGTTATGTTAAGACTGTTTTTAGTGGGTTCCATTCGTTTTTCTAAAAACCTGTCGGATAGCAAAGTTTTTGGATTGTTAAGGTTCGGATTGTCGAGTCACGATTGTAGTAGAATCTTAACGCTTACAATAGTGGTACTCCATCTGCAGTCGATGATCTGCTTAGATTTTAGCGGGCATTGCTGCATACATTTGCATATCAATAAGGTAAAACCACATTCACATCATTTTGCTGCAGTAACAGCACCAGTCCAGTCCAGCAATGTAAAAGTAATAATCAAGAAGAAGTGAAAGTCCTGCATTGGATTCCAGATGAAGTGAAAACACATATAGATATCAGCAGCAAAGTGTAGTTGTTAAAGTAAAAGTACTGGTTTGATCCCTCTGACTGATAGATTATTACATTTAAGATCATCAGATTAATAGAAGCGTCAGTGAGCCAGCAGGATGTCAGCGTTGGAGCCAGTTTGAACTACTTTATATACAGGTTCATACACCAGATAAATCTGAGGCTTCCTGAGATGATTAATGGAAGAGGAAAGAAGAAAGAGGGAGGTTTAGATCCACTAATCTGTTTTTAGTTTTGGGACTTGTTCTCTAATCTTGTTGGAGAAGTTTAGAGGGAAAAATCACTATTTGTTGGAGCGTTTAGCAACTCATAGACATCTGAAATGTGACCCTGACTAGACACTGCTTTGTAAAAACAACCGGGAACCACCAGAACAATCCTTAACAGTATGTTGTATTTTAAAAGCTTGAACTCACAGCAGGATCTGAGGTAATCCAAGTGCCTGTTGTTATCTCATTTGGTAGTAATTTCATAGTCATGTAGCTCAGTTGGTTGCACAGTTGTAGCTCTCGTACTTTTGCCCGTCGTCACCTCGTTGTTGGCTCACCCAAAGGTGAAGTTAAAAGTAGGGCTTGCATGTAAAAGTTTGGAATTGTTTTTTTGGCAGGACAGTAGAGAGGGAGACAGGAAAGTTGGGCGGAGAATGTGGTGAAGGACCTGCAGTAAATGGCCATGTGCTGGATTCGAACCCATGACCGCTGCGTCGGGGACTATAGCCCCAGTACATGAGTCGCCAGCTCAACCAGTTGAGCTATAATTCTGTTTAACTGACTTTCCTTGAACATCCCTGTGTGGTTTGCTCATATTACACCTTAAACAAAGTAAAACCTGCTGAAAAATATAAAAGAAAGTTCCCGTAATTTCAGAATAATATTGCAAAAGCCATTAATTTAGTTGTTTGTTTGAAATGCAACTGTACTCACCAATCGCACCTTTGAGCTCAATCTGATCTGCACTTTTTCTAAAGCAAGCCTTAGCTGTTAGATAGAAATAGATCATTACCGGCCCAGTGTGGAACAACATCTCATTTAGCTCAGTTAAGCTTGAATCTTGAGCTTGATGCTGGACATCATGTTAGCTTGCAACCCTTAACTGTCCGACATCTTGAACCAGTGTCATGAAGCGCTGTCAGTGGCTCTGCATGCCGATAAACAACACATTCTCCGTATCTCAACAGTAAATCATTTTCGCTGTCTCAGCCTCCTGTTCCTCCGTCGCTTTAAAGCCGCGAACAACCGGCAGCACAATGGTCCAGTGGTTAGCACTGTCAGCTCACAACAAGAATGTTCTGGCTTTGAACCCGTGTGTGCAGTTTGCATGTTTTCCCGCTGCCTTCTCCAGTTGTTCCGGCTTCCTCCCACATTGTAGGTTAATCAGTGATTTGAAATTGGCCGTGAGCGTGCGCGATTGTCTGTCTCTTTGTGTTTGGCTGAACTACTGACCTGTCCGGTGTCAGCTCCACGACCCACCGTAGGAAAAAGTGGCAGCAGCTGATGGATGGATTACGAGTGGAAATCCCACCTTAGAGGGCTCATTTTGCGTTGTGTTTGTTAGAAGAAATAACCCCCTGTCTATTATTCCTGACTCTATTTGAATTGTGTGCTTGGTGTTAGAAATCTTGGATGGCTTTTCATATCTTCAGCCCATAAGTACCTGAATTAGTTTGTATAATACCACAGAGAATGTCACACCAGTCTTTTCGTTTACCACCTCTAATTCTACTAGTGACCAACTCCTGTTTCCACGTCTTCACTGAATTATTCATCTAAAAATCACTCAAGCTTTAACCACACACTGAGGCTGTGTTTGAGGGCTTTTATGTGGTTTTAAAGTCTCCGCTGCAGGGAAAATGAGTCGAATTTTTTATTTTTTATTTATTTTCAACGGCGTCATTGTTTGTTTTAAGGAGCCAGATTTTGTCTTCCTAATTCCAACATTCACACCATTGTTTGTGGTGAGAAAACTGCACTTGTGTGCCTCAGTGATGGAAGACTTGGTTATTGTTTGCTACCACGGCATGGCTACCTGCTCTTAAAAAAGGAGCTTAACGTCTTTTATCCATTCACCTGCTCAAAGTCCACACCTGGATACGCAACTTATGGTCAATCAAAAATAGCTTGTTGGCCCATTTGATGCCCCTATAGGTCAAATATCTGTTGTCAGAAAAGGCCTGAAAATAGTTTTTTGGCAACTTTTCATACATGAAACTTGACGTAGCGACAGAATTCAGCCCTATGTGCTATTTTCAAAGCTGAATTAAAAATGCAATCAGGGTGAAATTCACTGAATCCCTCTGTGACAGTTCCGATATCATACAGAGACTTCCAGCTGTAGTGATCTCGACGAAATCGTGGAAAGCAGCCGACGGATACAAAATAATTCAAATCATCGCTAGACATACAAACGTTAAACTCCATTCAAAGGTCCTTCCATTAGGGGAGGTCTTTGTTGTGCAAGAAACACATGTTTTTCTTAATAAATTCAGATGTTCTCTTTATATCTTGAGTTGCATCATTTTTGTGCTGCAGTCACATCACAAAAGCAGATCTCTAATAACATCGAGCTTTAAATAATACACCGAGAAATTGGTGTCTTTTCTATAAGACAGAAAAAGAAGAGAAAGAAGAGAAGAAAAGGCACATTTCAGTAACAGTTTTAGGCTCAGTTTAAAGTTACTCTGATAGCTGGAGTAACTTTGGTGGATTTCATCGACACAACATGCCGGTGACACTGTGGTACGGAAGGAGAGCCGAAGGCAGCAGACGATCATGGAGACAGTAAACACCAGACGTAGAGGCTGTTGGACACGTTTTATGTAACGTCAACCAAGACCCGACTGAAATATATGCAATTTTTGAAGGTGATGTTTTTGTAAGGAAGGTGTTTTTGTTCTGAGTTTTATCAGCAGGTGTCTAAAATACAAGTCCTGGTGGACAGACTGACCTGTTCTGTCACCCCTCGTCTGTGTCAGGCTCCCCCCTCGCCAACGGAAAGATGCATCTGCACAGCTCAGTAAAGCGAAAGCTGGCCGAGGAGAAAGGCTACGTGTTTGACAAGCGGCTCAGGTACAACGTGCGACAGAACGAGAGCAACTGTCGATTCCGGGACATTGTGGTCAGGAAGGAGGAGGGCTTCACGCATGTCCTGCTGTCCAGCCAGACGACAGACAACAACGCTCTGACACCAGAGGTGAGACATACGCACACCTGCGCGTTGCACTGCTTACACACACAACTTCCCATTTATGCACGTCCACTCGGCCCCTTAAGATTCAAGATGAGCTTTATTTGTCACATACACATTTATACAATGTGCAGTGAAGTGCACTTTGTACCAGCGTCCAATTTCAATAAAAGAAAAATAAATAAAAAATAAGTGTTAAAGAAGTGTATATGTACTTTAAGTATACATACACATAAATAGTCAAATACATAAAGCAAATGGAACAATGTTATGGTACTTAAGGTGCATATGTAGAAGGTGTCCGTGTATATTGGACAGTCCGGTTTTAAAGCTCAGAGTTGAGCAAACGGACGGCCTGCGGGAAGAAACTCTTCCTCATTCTTTCAGTTGCAGTCTTTAGGCAACAATAGCGTCGGCCTGACGGCAGCAGGGAGAAAAGAGAGTTTCCTGGATGGCTAGGCTGCTTCAGGATCTTCACAGTCCTTGACCTGCATCGTTGGGTGTAGATGTCCTGCAGGTTGGGGAGGGTGGATCTGATAGTCCGCTCAGCTGAACGGACCACCCTCCTCAGGACCAAGAAGTCCTGCTTGGTGCAGCTGCCCATCCAGGTGGTGATGCTCACACACAGGATGCTCTCAGTGGTGCAGGTGTAAAAGTTTCTGAGCACTGTGAGCAGGAGCTTGAAGTCTCTCAGGCGTCTGAGGTAGAAGAGATGCTGTCCAGCCTCCTTCACAGTGGACTTTATGTGAAGTGACCAAGACAGGTCCTGTGTGGTCGTCACACCTCGATATTTAAAGCCGTCTGTGTCTCATTGATATGTAACAATGCATCACGACATATAATTAATTAAGCTTTGATTAAATCTCAGTTGCCATGGTGCTCTGTTTGGGAAAAATAAATTCTAAAAGTTTCCCCAGTAACTGCTGTAGAGATGCCCTGGAGCTACGCACTAACTCCCCAACTGCTCCAGGGGAGCTTTTCAAGAGGCAGCTTCAGAAAACTGTGGTTTTATTTGACAGCTGCCAGGTGTGAAAATGTTAGCTGCACGAATCTAACAGGGCAGCGCTAAAACAAAAACGACAAGATTCCCTCAAAACCGTCTCCTGCCTCTACAAATGTAGTAATTGGGAGTACATATCATCCAGTGTTATGCCATCTGTTGTTATTGCAGCAAAATGTTAGTTGAACTAGTGAGGAAATTATGCTGCAAGTTCATGGAGGAGAACATTATGTAATTATTCTTCAAGGGAAGTGGAGACCCTGGAGATGATATCCAATGATTTCCACTGCTCGCTGTGTATGAATAACACTCCCACTGCTGCTAGAGATGGCAGTGTTTGGAAGAACTAGTTTTGTTGATGTGAGGGCTCGATGATCTAAAATGCTGTAATTCTTACAATATGTAGCTGTCAAGATGTGTTATGTGTCATTACATTTGATCACAGGAGCATTCATGAGATATTCAGCATGCTAAAGGCAAACTCTGCAATTATATCATCACATAAATATATTATTATTATTATTACGCAGCTTCTTTAATGCAAAATAAGTTTTTCAGAATAACTGAATTAATTTTGCTGTTGCAATCACAGAATTTGCTTGGTGAGATTGAGGCATAAAACAACGAAAAGTTTTCATTAAATTAATAATAAATTGCTCACATTAAATAGGTTGACACTATTTTTAGCAGCACTTTTGATTAGTGTCTGATGATACACCAGCTGAGTCTTATCTACAGGCATTTAGGCTGCGCAATCTGTGTCACGCTGCGTTCGCCGGCTTTTGCCGTGTTTTGTCACAGTCTCCTCAGAAATTTTGTTGATCCCCTGCAAACACCGTTGTCAGTCAAATTCCCTCCATAAAATAAACACCTAGAGGCAGAGCGTCCTCAATGCACAAGTCGCACAGATTTAAAATGTTCACGTACAGGGATGGACAAACTAATAAAGTCAGTAATGTGTTGTAATCATTAGTCATTCAACCCAGAGACGTTTCCAAAAATGAATGAAAGACTTGAGCCGGGGCGGTTCATGTGCATCTGCAGTCCTGGTTGCCATTTAGTGGCTCTCTGCTCTGCAGCTTTTGTGAATCGTGATGATTCACTCGATGGCCTGGCTGCCTGCAGGACTTTCCCAGCCTGTGATTGGCTGCTCATTTCCACACTCCAATCAACGCCAAGCTGGTCCATTTCAATTTCCCCTGGACGCATTCAGTCACTTTCTTTTCCCAACTGCACACCAGCAGAAGTTGTTGGTGTGCTGAGAGACACACATTTATTTAGTTTTTTGGAATCAGCCACACTTTTAAAATCTGAAAATTGAAATCCACAATTAGCACAACTCACTAACTGATTTTCACCCTGTGCAAATAAAACTGGACATTTCAATCTGATCTATATAAACAGCGTATGATTTAAATCATTAAAACCTACTGCTGCTGTGTAGTTTTTAATGTCACATTTTTAACAGATTCCTTAGAGGTCCGTGTACGTACGTAACGTTGGGTGAGCAACATATAATGGCATGTATCACAACTATCCACCTCTGGCTCATAACTCTAAGCAAACAGGATTTTCCTCCTCTCAGATTGTCTCAGATCCTCCACAGAGGGCGGTTCTGGCTTTGATACAGCGTCGTGAGCACGGCAGCCTGTACTTCACAGGCGCTGAAGTGGCCTAAACTGTGTGTGCACATGTGTGTGTACTTTCATGTGTGACAGTAAGCCCGTAAGCTGTGGGCTTATCAAACAGCTCGGATAGCTCCTTCTCTGTCTCTCCGTCTTTGAAGCTACAGGAACAAGAGAGTCGACGGATGTGCTCACTTGAATGGCTGCAGCTGAGAAAATCTTGAAAAATATCCCAGTACATTTTTTTTCCTCCAAACACCCGATGCTCGCTTTGAGCAAGAAATTCCCCCAAGCTTTTAACTGGTACTGTTTCTGCCACCTTTCTGGCCTAACGTACTGTAGCTTTCCCGTCCTGTGCTATACTGTTTTTTAAACCCAGCCCTGTTATATCATGTTTATTTTCTTATATCATCCATACACTGAGGATCTTGAAAACTAAAACAAGTGAGTGAACAAAGAATATGCATTCTTCTATGGAGAATGAGGTAAATCTAATCTAGATCTTGAATTTCCAGAGTAAGACGAGCTATTTCTACTTTGATCAATCTAAATTTGTCCCACAGGAAAGAGACATGTCAAAA
Source organism: Stegastes partitus (assembly GCF_000690725.1). Taxonomy (NCBI): domain Eukaryota; kingdom Metazoa; phylum Chordata; class Actinopteri; family Pomacentridae; genus Stegastes; species Stegastes partitus. Next base: position 23,858 of record NW_007578723.1, read on the forward strand.
AAAATAAGTGTCATCTGGAAACAGGAAATGTTTCTGACTGAAATGGAATCTATCAGACAGACCAATTACAGTAGTTGTGGGCGGAGCTACGGGAACAATACTTCTTTCCTCAACATCATGACGGTGGAATTGTTTGCATGCAGTGGGACGAGATCTGGTGATTAAAATGGATAATTCAGCAACAACAAAACTCGCCGGGCCGCCTCACTGCACGATCCACAATCTCTGCAACATTTTCAGTATAGCAGGCTATATGGTAGGTTGTTGTTGTAAGAAAGAAAGGGGAAAAAAAACGGTAGAAGGGTTGGAGAATAAATTGATCGGCCAATGGCAGGCTAATACCCCCATCCTAACTCCAGTGAGTCACACTACAAACACTTAGACATCACCAGGCGTCTGGTGCAGCGTCACTGCTGATGCCCTCCCATACCATCAGTGCAGACATCTCCAGGTCTTGGTTATCGTGGCGTCTCTCTGCCTTTGCTTGAGTTGCTGGAATGCAGTTTAATCAGAATGAGATCAGGTGACAGACTTGAACAGGAAGGACACTCCAGCCGTTTCCTCTCCAAGAGCTCTTTGGTTGCTTTGGCAGTTGCCAAGATTCTGGTGAGCATTCTTGACCTCCTGTGCAGTCAAAAGGGGATTTTCTTCCCCGTGTAAAGGACTTTTCGGTCATTTACAAGATTTGTCCAGGTCGTTTGCACTGTTCTAATTTTCCTGTACACGACACACCCAAGAAACATGTAGTCGCCAAGTGTCCAATTACTTTTGGACAGTTGGCCACAGTGTGATAAAATGGCTGTTATTTCAATATTGACGTAAACCCACTCAAATTAATGCAGTGACGGATGAAAACTAGCGTTCCTGTCCAGATGCTTATGATCTAGACTGTGTGATTGTTTGACAGAAACGCACCCCAAAGCCTAATTTCCAGGTAGCTGATGCGTTCTGTCTCTTTGTTGTCGACACAACATTTGCACATGAATGTGATTTTTCGCTGCTCTCCTCTTTCTCTCTGTTTCCCGGAGTGGAACTAGCATCTGTCCATCTCTTGCCTCGTGGATCTGAGCAGGATTTTAATTCACCTTGCTAAAATGACATCATTTGCAGTCACACACACACACGGCGGTTGTGTTTTCATCGCTGCAGAAGACATTACATCGACTCACCCAAGGCGTAACAATACCTGCCTTCACCATGTTGAATTTATCAATTAACTTTATGAGAGCTTGCTTATTGTCCCCCAAAACCAAACATGCATAATACAAGTACACACACACAGAGACACAGTTAAACCTGGGGACAGATTGTGCGCTCGCTGAGACAGAGAGAATTAAGTTCACTTTGAGGTTGAATGGTTAATATGGGTCAGGGGTGATAATCTGATTAAAATGCAGCAACAGAGTGCGCGGATTGACTGCAGACAGTGATGCGGCGGGGGGGGCTGGGGCCTCCAGAGGACTTCTTATCAGGTCGGCTGTCTGACAGTGTCGGCTCACTCCCTTCTTCATCATACGAGACAAAGGCCAAACACTTGTCTGTCGATGCTGAATGACGCATTGCTGATATCGGCTGGCAGCGTGAAACTTATCTCTCTTCACGCACGCCGGTCCTGTTTGTCACGGTATCATACTGCACGTGTAAACAACCACAGACAGGTCCCGTGTTCAGTTTTGTATTCCTCTTATGACAATTTATGGAGGTAAACAGTTGTAACTTCGCCACAAAGGCTCTTCTACATCTCTGCCACTACGGCTACAAGGAGTGGCTGCTGTCAACAGTCAGTTGCTGCTGACAGGCGGGCTGTCGAGGAAACGAGCTGTCCAGCAAGTTGTCATGTCAACACCTTGGCTGCACTCTACCCCTCTTTGCTCAAAACTGAACAAT
>NW_007578723.1:26574-33567 GCF_000690725.1 Stegastes partitus
ATTATTCTGCTACATCTGAACGCTTCATTTCTGAATGAACATCCAGGTCATGTTTCCGTAACAGTTGCACCAGCAGTCCTACTCGGTGGGACCCAGTAACATTTCTGTATCGCTTTCAGCACGCCACAACCTGCACGGCGTCACGTTAACGGATATACACGATGGTACCTGGAGTTTTGTGACACATTTCAACACTGATGTTCGTCCAAAAACATCACACAGAGAGCATAAGGCAGCGACCATGTCAAAGTCAACACCTTTCTGGTTCAGTTTGCTCAACAGTTGCACATCTATTAGGCTACAGGTGAAAATTTCCATAAAAATTAAACTTTTGTGACGAAAACAGAGTGACAGCGAACAGATTATTGTTCTTTTATTTATTTATTTCAACAAACAAGTTCACTTTGGAGTCTTTCCTCTGAGTTTCTTAGATACCTGCATCATCAAACAGCAGCAGGATCCACATGAACATGCATTTCTGCACATAGAACAACAGAGCTGGTGACTTCATCAATTACTAATAAACGTAAATAATCCCTGACATGGAGACAGGATCGGTCCAGGTCACACCATGTGCTTTTCACACTGTCAGTGACATGATGCTAACAGACTGATGAACCTTACGCTTCTCATGTCTGAAAGGGTTACAGACTTGTCAGCCTCCATTAATTAGCAGCACTGTAGGAATGAAGAAGGTTTCAAAAACCCAGTGTTGGTCACTTTTTTACTGATACAATAAAAACGAGTGGACGCCATGCTTTGCTCTAAGGATTCCAAGCCTGTCATTTTTTACCTTCCTAACCATTCCTCATGTGTCAGTCGAGCTAAGAACATAACACACACCCCTCCCTGTCTCTCCCCAGATCATGAAGGAAGTTTGTCGAGCTCTGGGTAACGCAGCTGCTGATGACAGTAAGTTATTGCTGCTCAGCTCGGTGGGGACTGTTTTCTGCAGCGGCCTGGAGCCGTCCTACCTGATAGGACGTCTGTCCACCGACCGCAGGAAAGAGAGCAGCCGCATCGCGGACGCCGTACGGTAAGAGGAAATCTTCCGCCACAGACACCGACTCTTTCATCGCTAGTCTCGACCGAGTCTGCACTGATTGTTCCGTGACCTCTTTAGGGACTTTGTGTTGGCATTCATCCACTTCAAGAAACCCATTGTGGTGGCAATAAACGGGCCTGCGCTGGGCTTGGGGGCTTCCATCCTGCCGCTGTGCGACGTGGTGTGGGCCAGCGAGAGAGCCTGGTTCCAGACTCCGTGCGCCGCCCTCCACCTCACCCCCTCCGGATGCTCCTCCTACACCTTTCCCCAGATACTTGGCGTAGCTCTGGTGAGTCCCCAGCAGAAAAAAAAAAAATAAAAATCAAGGCTTTTGGAAAATTCCACTTGATCTAACCTGACAAGTATTTTCCCCTGATGGCAGGCCAACGAGATGCTGTTCTGCGGCAGAAAACTCACAGCGCAAGAGGCTTGCAGTCGAGGTCTCGTGTCACAGGTCTTCTGGCCAACCACGTTCAACCAGGAGGTGATGCTGCGTGTGAAGGAAATGGCATCGTGCAACGCGGTGGTAGGTGCCTGATCGAGACAACGCAGAGGGCAAAGCAGCCACTTGAACAAAACCTAACTCGCCTCTCACCATTTCTGTGTGTGTCTAAAAGGTTTTAGAAGAGTCCAAATGCCTGGTGAGGAGCATCCTCATGTCGATCCTGGAGGAGGTGAATGAGAAAGAGTGTCAGATGCTGAAGCAGCTGTGGTGTTCAACCAAAGGACTGGAGGCGCTGTTCAGCTACCTGCAGAACAAGACGTATGAGAAGTAACCATCCACGGTGTGGGTCTGAGGCTACCTACAGAGGGGCATCCAGGGTGACGACGCTGCGATCTCACACTGCATTTAGGGCCTTTGTTTCCATCCATCAGCAGAGGGGACTCTCTGGAGTTATGCTTGCTTACATCTCTAACAACAGAATCAATTCCTTCATGTTTTGTAGAGCAGCTTTTTTTTTTTTTTTTTTTTATTGGACCCTCAGCTGTCCAGATGTTTATTCTCCACATTTAAGGAGTCAAAGAGCAAAGGGCCAAATGTGCGTTGTTTAAAAAGCAGGGAGGGTACAGAGTGCGTCTGTACTGAGACTTAATCATCAGGATGCGTGAAATCAATGTATGTCTGAGTGCACATGATAAAGCAGTGATAATATATATTAATATATATTTATTTCAAGCGTGTAAAAAGAGTCGCTTTCTGTACATAAGATGCATTTTTCAGGATTTTCTTTTTAGTCGCTTATCGTCGAGTCGAAGTGTCAACCAAAGTTTGTCGTACGGACAGTGTTGCTTGCTCTGTTTTTAACTTGCACATTCCCTCCTCTCTCTGTATGGATTGAAGAAAAACTTGTCAGTGGATCCAAACGATTGAAGATCATAAAACACTCGTCACACAGTTCATGCTTCATACTGTCAAAGTCTTTGTTTTCATGATCGAGATGACTTTGCTCCTGGTAAATGATATCAAGATTAACCCTGCATACGTACAAGCAAAAATCCTCCTCATACCCGTCACCTAACATTCATCTGTCTTCTGTTCTTTTCACCTGGAAAAGGTACAGTTCACCGTTTATTTAATGAAGTCTGATTGAGGTCGAGATTTCTTTTTCGGATAAAAATGCTCCTCAGTTTTTGCAAATCAGAAAAACAAGTAAAAAAAATAAAGAAGTGTTGATGTCTCGTGTGTATACTAGCGCTAAATGTACATGATTAAATGAAACGACGGCACATGTTGCAGGGTGACTCATTTTAGCCTCACATGCAGTCCTGTGATGGTTCATATGTAGAACACGGCTTCCACTTATCAATACACATAGTTATGGTGTGAAATGTGTAATTGTTTTTTGGGGTTTTTTTTGGAATAAGAAAATGTTGTTAATGCCTGACAGCGATTTCTTTAGTATTTTTTAGGGCACACGAATAATAGCTCGGTCCTCAAGTGTCTTCAACTGTCAGTGAACAATGTTGTAGAAACGGAACATTTGTGTAGCTGGAGTCAGATTTCGTCTTTACCTGCATGTCATGATTCGAGATTTCCAGAAAATTTTCTATTGCAATGTGTATTATAATTAGGGATCTATTTTGTTTTACCGAAATGTAAATGTATGTAGGTCTGTGTAAATTGTTTTTTGTAAAACTTGTCCATTTTGCAGCTCAGAATAATATATATATAAATATATATAAATATATATAATGTAGACTGTTTTCTGTAACTAATTGCATGTAATATACTGTATAAATGTGTTGCCTGTCTGGGTACCTTGTATTTCGGGGTATGTTTTGTACCAGCATTGTAAGTATTGGTAGAAATGTCGCTGTTTATTTTTCTATTTATTTGAGATAACTGTTTGGTTGTGCAGTGCCATGCGGTTTTTTCTTTTTTTGCTCCAGAGGCACCCTGAATCTTCTAATTACCCCTCCCCACAAAAACTTGGACGAGCAAAAAAAAATGGGTCAGATGATTTTAAACCAAAATGTGCACACTGTCGTCACTTGAACTCAATTTTTGTTGTAAATTATCAAAGGCATGTCAGATAATTTAATATATATTGTGTTTTGCTGAGGTTTATGAGTTTATGAGTAGGAACTGACGGATGAACTGACCTTCGTTTTATTTCAGATCGATATTTTACGTTGTTAATGCGCCATTTTTTTCTCAAATTAAATCGATTGCTGGGGATAGTTCATGGTTTAATGAGGCATTTTTAAATCTTTCAGCTAAAATTAACAAAAAAACAGCAGCACTAAACTTCATGACAAGAAAAACCCTTTATAATTTCCTTGAATTCATCCTACCTTGCTGCAAGAAGCTCAAAAAATCTAAATTGCCATCTTCTCAAGTTTGTGAACCAAAACCTTATTAGGCTTATATCATCAGTCAGCTTAGCGATATGATTATTTTTTTAGCGAAAGGGATCAACTGTGTTCCCCCGTTTCATAATAACATCCCCAGTTCCTGCTTTGTGAAAAATTGAGAAGGACTCTTGTGTGATGCAGCTACTGTACAGCGTCCGTGAATGAAAGTCACTCAGGTCCTCTGAGCGTTAATCACACTGATCTTTAAGACGTGTATTTATTCACTTATTTATTTTAGATTATTAAATATTCTTTTCAGCGTGTCGCCCAAGATCGATGTTGTTTTGAAAAATTTGGTTTCTCTTTTAGACTCCAGATCCAAATTCCCACCTCAGCATGTTTTTGTTTTTTTTTTTTGAAGTGTGCTTGATGATGAATTTCAAGTAAATCAGAACTTGAACGTGTTTTTGCTCCGTTATTTATTACAAATGACAGGACTAGGAGAGGTTTCTTTTGTTATTTTTAACCACCATGTCTTGTGTGTGTGTGTATTTCATCATTCATGTTGTGTTTTTTTTTTTCTCCCTGCGTTGTCTGAAAGCACACCTTGGGGTGCCTTACAATTTAAATATCTGTACAAGGTCGATCCATACGTCGTGATGGGTAGAGTGAGCTGCTTCCAATAAAGAAACAGTACTTTCACAACATGTTTTTTTTTTTTCATTTACGTTTGTGACAACACTAATCTGGCTTTCATCTGTAGCCTCTATTCATTTCCACAACTAACCCAACCTCACCCAGCAATTAGAAACCCCTGAACGCATCTTTGATTTGGTTCTCATTGTCAAGGATTTACTAAAATTATTTCCTCAAAGAGCCGGTTTGCCTCCCAGTGGGAGCATCAGGATCTTTCTGCATGGAGTCTCCATGTTCTCCACGTGCAGTGTGGGTTCTCTCCGGGTTCTCCGGCTTCCTCCCACACAGTCCAAAAACATGTTGAGGTTAATTGGTGATTCTAAATTGTCCGTAGGTGTGAATGTGAGTGTGCTTGGTTGTCTGTCTCTAAGTGTAGCCCTGTGATAGACTGGTTACCTGTCCAGGGTGTATACTACCTTCACCCTAAGTAGCTGGGATAGACTCCAGCCCCCCACGACCCTAGTGAGGATTAAGCGGAGTATAGATAATGGATGGATTTGATCAAAGATGCTTATGAACATGCAAAGTCCACTCACGCTCGATTTATCTCTCTCTTTTCCTTAAAGATGTGTAAGACTTTTACTTGTCATGTCACTATTTTGGGGCTGCAAAGTGGCGCAGTTGGTTAGCACCGTCGCCTCACAGCTAAAAGGTCGCCAGTTCGCGTCCCGGGGAGGACACCCGGGATCTTTCTGCATGGAGTTTTCCCACCTGTCCTTCCTCCCACAGTCCAAATGATGATTCTAAATTGTCCGTAGGTGTGAATGTGAGTGTGCTTGGTTGTCTGTCTCTAAGTGTAGCCCTGTGATAGACTGGTGACCTGTCCAGGCTCCAGCCCCCCGCAACCCTAGTGAGGATTAAGCGGTGTATAGATGATGGATAGATGTCACTACTTTGCCACCGCATAAAAGCAAGAATGGACTCTTACACGACTGATAATTTCACTTTATTTGAAAAGGATTAATCCTGAATCAATATGATTCCCATTTCAAACAAACTTTCAAACAAAAAGCCGGCGACTGTTTACATGAGCACCGAGAGTCGCCCTCCCTGTTTTCATGAATAGTTTTCAGGTACCAGAATATTCCTGAGGGGTCCTGCAAACAGACACAATGGTTGGCTGAAAGAGTTTTGCTAACAGCTACACTAATCTCTTTGATGGAGCAGCGGCGTGTGGCTAATAGAGGGCAAATAACTGATGATACCCAGAAGCAATCTTTAATCCTAAGTACTACCTGCTGTTGTTTTTATGCTGACCTAAATGCTTTGGTAACACTGTGAGTTTCAGTCTGTGCAGATGATAAAAAAAAAAAAAGGTCCATAATGTGTTTTTCGGGGTTGTCGTTGCAGATATATGATCCCAACAAGTTACTCATGTTTCTCTCAGATCTCATTATAATAGTCATAAGAAATAATATATAGTAATAGCACCACCTTGCACGAAGTTGATGTACATTTTTACACAATACCTGTTAATGCCACTACAACCCACGCTACTTACAAAGAAACTCTTCCTCTATCCTGCAGCAGAAACAGCAGAGAAAGCCTGTTCCACAGTGTCATGCTTAATTCAGTGTCCCAGTATGTTTAACTCTCAGCGCCAGTGGCAAAGTGACAGCACAGTGTCCTTCAGAGACGCTCCTTGGGCCCTTCTTTCAGCCTCTTTCTCATTTCTTGTGCGTGCTGCTTGCTGCGCTCTCGCTTTTCCAGTCGCTGTTGCGCAGTAAGGAAACAAAGAAAACACTGATCAGGAACAAAACAAAGCTCAGTCGTCAAGGTGCTTGTTGTGTCTTATTTACAAAGGGGAATAAAAAAAAAAAAGAGAAAAGTAACCGACCTCCTTCTTCAGGCACTGTCGCATAGCACGGTCCACATCGTTACACGTGCCGAAGAACTTCATAACATTGTGCTGGAGGTAACATGAAACAGAGAATTACACATTGCTGGGCTGTATTTGCGTGTGCGAGCAACACAAAGAACTTGGAGAGCGTCGTACCTCCGTGTGGCACTGCCTCAGCTGAGTTATTAGTTCGTTACACTCATCCGTGTGCAGGTGAGGTGACAGGTCAGGGTGCATTCTGAGTTAAGGGCTTATTGAACCACCGCAGTAGTGCTGGAAACCCACAAATAAGACAGGTGCTGAGCATATACAGTACACACATCTTAAAAGTTTTAATAGAGAAAAAATGCCAGTACGGCTGACCAATATGAAAAAAATAAATCATATTGCAAAGATGATGTGATATGAGCCACAATGTTAGTGGAAATGGTCATTTTGGCTCAGTGGTTAGCATTGTTGCCTCGCAGTAATCAGTCACCGGTTCATGGTAAGGACACCCGGGATCTTTCTGCATGGAGTCTCCATGTTCTCCCCGTGCAGCGTGGGTTCTCTCCGGGTTCTCTGGCTTCCTCCCACAAGGTCCAAAAACATGCTGAGGTTAATTGGTGATTCTAAA
>NW_007578723.1:34278-50192 GCF_000690725.1 Stegastes partitus
TGACTAAAGATAGTCAAACTGCAATAATATAACACTGACACAAACAGCTGATACAACAGAATATCCTCACATCTGACAATCTGAAACCAATGACATTTTTGCTTGACACAAAAATGTCAACACCAGACCAGAACCTAATATTTTTTTTAGCAGAATACTTTTTGATTATTGCTCTGTAATAAACTGATTGTTTCTACTTTATTTACAGTCTGTGTCCACATGTGTGAGACTCTTCTAAAGGATACTAGCGCCTCCCCATCCCTCTCCTTCCTGATGTGTCATTGTGATGAGGAAGTTTGTTTTTTGTTTTTCCAGTGGACACTTACCTGCAGACACAGAAAGAGAGAGAGAAGGACAAAACTCAGCACTGTATCATCATGTTATTGTAAACACAGTGAGTCCTCTGGAGTCATGTCAACCAAACTAGAAGACTCTGGATCTCCTGAATAGCCCCTTTATTTACAGCTGTATATCTGATTGTTTACTGTAAGGTACTTGGTGACACTGTGTACTACAAGGTGAATGTAACTTACCAGCCAAAAGCTTGTGTCATCTGAGAAGTTTTCCTGAAATGTCACGTTAGCCACCTGCTAGGCCCAAGCTAACGTAAGCTAGCATAAAAGCGTGCAAAAACTGAGAAACCACTGCGGCTTTTTTCTCCTATGAACAGCGACGCAGCTCACTATGATTCCTCTACAGTTTTATCGACATCTGCTGGTTCACAACTTAACCCGATATAACCTACAGCAGCAACAAGAAGCTGGAGGACATGCTGTCTCCCCCCTTACACAACATCAACAACTGGTTGACGGCATAATTTTGAGTGACAGTAGTCGACAGCGAATCAGCGTCCGCGTTTTTGCTGCTTCCACCAATGGGGTGCGTTGTTCTTACAAAAGGCGGGACTTGTGATGAGGGAAGTTTGCAGGAAAGACAAGAAGGTTCCCTCCAAGTCCTTCTGCTTTGGTGCCAGGATGAAGGCTTTGGTTCATTTACGTCGTTTTTTGTTTTTCATCAAGCAAATCTGGACTATTTTTAATAGATCTTACTAGAATATTTTTGCTTTATCCGTCTTTTAATGTTTTCATATTCTTGAAATTGCCTTATTATAAAATGATTTATAACAATCAGCAACAAGTGACAGTTATTTGTGAGTGTCGCCCACATTTGTCATCCAAACTTACAGAGTTTTGTATTATTAACTGTTGAAATCATCCAATAATTTACGCCTCAAAAAATTATAGATACAAAACGGTCGATTTGTTGATTTCCTCTCTCACTGTGGAGTCCTTCGGGTTCCTGGGCACGACCATTTCCCAGGACCTGAGATGGGAGACCCACATAGACTCTGTGGTGAAAAAGGCCCAACAGAGACTGTACTTCCTCCACCAGCTGAGGAAGTTCGACCTGCCACAGGAGCTGCTGAAACAGTTCTACTCAGCAGTCACTGAGTCCGTCCTGTGCTCATCTCTGACTGTCTGGTTCGGTTCTGCTACCAGATCAGACATAAGGAGACTGCAACAGTCAGGACTGCTGAGAGGATCATCGGTGCCCCCCTGCCCTCCCTCCAGGACCTCCAGAGTGAGGAAAAGGGCAGGAAAAATCCTCACGGACCCCTTCCACCCAGGTCATCACCTCTTTGACCTGCTACCCGGCGCTTCAGGTCTCTAAGCACCAGAACATCCCGGCACTGGAGCAGCTTCTACCCTCAGGCCATATCCCTCATGAACAGTCAGTAAACCACTAAAGACTCCTGTTGCACTACCTCTGTGCATCACCGTTACATGTGCAATTCCTCAACTTCATGTGCAATATTGTAATTTAAACTGTTTCCTAATTTATTGCTTGGTTTAGGCAAGTCTCTTTTCATAGCACTTTTATTTACGTAGTACTTTTATACTTATTTTATTTAGAATTTATCTAGATTTCTATATTTATTCTTGTGTTGTTATTGTTGTGTACCAGTGTCATTCACCACGTCAAATTCCTTGTGTGTGCAAGCTCACTTGGCAATAAAAAAAGAGCTTCTGATTCTGAATAATCGTGTCACAACCCCTCACATTTATCTTGTGACCCTTTGGAGGACTTCTGCGCACTATATGGTAGTGTCACACTTTTTTTTTTTTTTTTTACCTATTAGTGCTGCTTTGATAAATACTGCATATATATTATGACTTATTTTAGTAGTGGCTGATCAAAATCAAAGATCATTTTAAAGATGATGGCTCTTTTGTTGGCTTTGGATAGCCACAGTGTGCATACAGCATATGCAGAGCAAGTGACCCTACCAGTGTTGTATAGAATAAACATAAATAAATAAAATAAACATAAATCATAAACACTTTTGAGATCTGCACTCTCACTTAATCTCATAATGTTCCTCAAAACCTGGACTTAACCAGGCTTCAAAACTTTTCCAAAAGCATTTAACCAGTATTTAATTTTTTGGTTTTAATGATTTTGGTGTTAGCTTTTAATTCAGTGAGCACCAAAAGGTTTTTGATCCACCGATGAAAATTCTTTGGGGTTACTAATCATTTTCAAAGTTGACTTTCATGCGTCTGTTCTTGTTCTGAACACTGTTCGGAAGATTTGAACAAAACACACGTTTGATAGTTTGTTAGAAGGCTGCAGGGGGAGAACAGCTCTCTGGGAAGCCGACACACGATGTACTTGATGAAAGCAGTGGAATTTTTTTATTTCATCAGCAGTCAAATTCATAATTAGGAGTTTTGTGTGTGTGTGTTTGTGTGTGTGTGTGTATGTGTGTGTGTGTGTGTGTGTGTGTGAAGCCAAGTCAGGGTTACTAGCCATGAGCAGAACCATCTCCAGCTCAACGCCAGTAAGACGAAGGAGAGGGTCATCTTCCTTCCGTAGGAGGAAGACACCCCAGACCGCCCAGGTGAACATCCAGGGTCTGGACATGGAGATGGTGGAGACCTATAGATACCTGGGTGTTCACCTCAACAGCAAACTGGACTGGTCCAACAACACAGAGGTCCTGTACAAGAAGGGCCAAAGTCGTCTCCACCTGCTGAGGAGACTGAGGTCCTTTGGAGTGTACAGGACTCTGCTCAGGACATTCTATGACACTGTGCTGGCGTCTGCTCTTTTCTATGCAGTGGTCTGCTGGGGAGGAGGGAGCACAGACAGGAACAGAAAGAGACTGAACAGACCGGTCAGGAGGGCCGTCCTGGACTGCTCCCTGGACTCCATAGAGGAGGTGGGTGAGAGGAGGATGTTCGCTCACCTCCGTCATTGACAACCCCCCTCACCTGCTGCATGAGACTGTGGGGGCTTTAAGGAGCTGTAAGTAGCTCCTTCAGCAGCAGACTGAGACATCCACCCTGCAAGAAGGAGAAGTTGTGCACTATCACACGGTGAGCACATGCAAGTTTTAATTACAGCCACGTAACACATTTTCATTATTCTTGCTATTTTGTTAGGTGAAAATTGGTGAAACTGGAATATATAATTTTTTTGCAGTTTTTTTTATTTTGACACTGTAACAGTAAAAATAAAGATAACAGAATATTTAATTGTTCAATATCAGAGTCAGACAAAGTTGTATTAGCCAAGTATTCAAACACATTCAAGGATTTATGTTTTTTGTTCGTTGCTTTTAAAGATCTTACACAACAAAACATGTGCATTTAAACAAGTTAAAGAAAGGAAAGTGAGTGGTAAACTGCTATGTACAGCTACAGATGTGTGTAAAAGTGTGTGTTTACAGTAAACCAACGCTTAGTGCAAGTTGTGCAGAATCTGGTGATATAGAAACAAAACACAGTTATTAACAATATATGCAGGCTTATTGATACTTTATATTATTATATGCAAATTTACCGTTTATATAGTGGTTCAGAGTTATGGATTCAAGCACTGAAGCTGCATTGGCTGTTCAGTGTTACATGACTCCAGGGTTGTTCCTGTCCTTAAAGACTGATTCATTAGTTCGTCAGAGGAAAGAAACTGTTGGCGCATACCAGAGGGGTGGACATGGAGCAGGGTGTGCACAGGGTGTTAAGGGATCTGCAGTGATGTAACCAGCCTGTTTCCTCACTCGGGACGTGTAAATACTAGATGGAGGGCAGATATTACTATGCAAATGTTCTTCGTATTTTGCATCTGCAAACTTGCATTTAAGTAACATCTTTGTTGTCTTATCCATTTTAGGATTTATTGTATCACAATAATTTGCTCAGTAATGGAAGAGAAGAAGCCATGGCCATTGGGACCCTTTGTAGGAGACCCAGCTCATAGTTTGGGAACCAAAGGACTAATGTACCCAAACTATCAATGAAGCTAACTCCACTTTGATAAGCTACTACTGCAAATTGCTGCATACACACTGATGCATCACTATCAAGGACAGTGCAGTCAGTAAAAATGTGATGGATCCTGCAAGTAGTAGACGTGCAACATCAGTCACACCACTGTTTTTTTTTTTTTTATATTAATATAATTCCTAATATAACAAATAAGCTATATTTAAAAGAACAACATTCAAGATTCAAGATTTAAGATAAGTTTTATTTGTCACATACACATTTATGCGCGGTACAATGTGCAGTGAAATGTATTTTGTACCAGCCTCCAGTTTCAATAAAGAAAAATAAAAAGATAATAAAATAAGTGTTAAAGAAGTGTATATACTTTAAGTATATACACTCATGTATACATACACATAAATAATCAAATAAAAAAAGCAAGTGGAACACTTATAATAAGCTATGTTTTCATAGATACACTTGCACATATTTTTTTCTACTAGATGCTATATTTTATATTTGCATTTCTTTTACTACTTGGATGGTTGCTTAAGTTCATTGTACGCTGCGCAATGACAATGAAGGAACTGTGGTCTATTCCAGTAGATGCAGTACCACTCCACCACAACAGATGGCGCTACCGGGAGTGCGTCAGACTTTCTGCCAGCATCTGATTGGTTGATTCGTGTGCTGTATTGGAGGCGGGTTGTTTGGATTTTCTCGGCTTCACTGCTGGTTGGTGTAGAAGCTAAACAGAGACAGTGGTTGAATACTACTACTGAAAAACCAACAAACTCTTCCCGTTCAGCAGCTAAGATTTCTTCGTGTGCTGTCTGAGCAACAATGGACGACGCCGCCAGACGTTTGTTGCAGCGGCTCGTCAGGCGGATTCCGGCGCAGACGCTAAAAACGACGCTGGACAAATGGGGCCGTTTGAAGGCGGCGCAGCGGCAGTCCATGGATTTCACTCAGTCAAAATGGGCGTTAACGGAAAAACTGCTCGCCATCTGTGAGGTACGGGGCGCTTTTTGTGAAATTTAAGTTGTTGTGTTATAATTTTAATTTTAGATATTTAAAAAAACAAAAACTGGGGCGACCTGGTTGTTTGGGTGTGGTTGGCTTTGGCTTGGTTAGGCATGCTAACATGCTAACCACGTCACTTGGAATTAACCCTTAATTTGGATTTAGCTCTTGTAGCTCGGGACTTTTTTTAACACCATTTGTCTTCTTTACAGGAAAATGAACTGACACTTAAACACATCGCAGAACTCGAAATGATACGTAAGTGTAAATGTATTTACCATTTGTTCCTTGGTGCTGTCAGGGCAGCCCAGTAAAGCTAATCACACCAGAGCATCAGTCCAGTTAACAGAACATGTGTCTCTCTGGATTGATTCTTACAGATGTGATTGAGAACCCAGACCGTAGCATGTGGTACGCCCTCCAGCTCATGGACCCAGAAGGTATGTTAACCCTGGACAACCTGAACCCTGAAATAATTGCTTTTTTTTCAACTGGAGTATTTATTGAACCTTCTGACAAACAACAAATAGAAAAATTAAAGATCAATGTGCATACAAAGACGTCCTCAAATGTATTCATACCCTCCCATTAAAGAAGAAAAGAAAACTGTCTGGCTGTCACTGAAATAAGTTGACAAAAGTAATAATAATAATTTTGAAAAAAATCATGGCATTGCTTTTGAATTGTGCTTCAACAGAAATAGTTTTTTTTTTGTAAAGACAAACGACAACAAAAAAAATATGATGGGACCCGTAAACTAATATTCTGTTGAACAACTCTTTGAGCCAATCACTGCAATCAAGTGTTTTCTGTAACTCTCAACCAGACTTCTGCTCCTGTTGACAGGTGTTTAGATTTTGGCCTCCTGCTCATCAGCAAAGTGCTCTAATTTGTCTGGGACAGTTTTGTTTTGTTTTTTAAATTATTCTTTTCAACCACAATTCAAAAGCAATGTCTTATTTCATTAAATTATCCATCCATCCATTATCTATACACCGAGGGTCATGGGGGGCTGGAGTCTATCCCAGCTGAAGGCAGGGGACACCCTGGACAGGTCACCAGTCTATCACAGGGCTACACTTAGAGACAGACAACCAAGCACACTCACATTCACACCTACGGACAATTTAGAATCACCAATTAACCTCAACATGTTTTTGGACCTTGTGGGAGGAAGCCGGAGAACCCACACTGCACGGGGAGAACATGCAAACTCCATGCAGAAAGAAACCGGCAACCTTCTTGCTGCAAGGCAACAGTGCTACTGCCTGCGCCACCTTGCAGCCCACTCAGCAGCTAATGATATTTTTTTGTTGCTCATAGCCTCTCGGCTATTGTCACAATTAATCATTTGTTTGGTCTATAAGATGTCAGCGAATGTTGACAAATAGTGATCACTGTCAGAGCCCAACATGTCCAAAAGTGTATTTATTTTTGTTCACAATACAAAGAAATTCTGTTTATTATCATAGTGGAATAAAGTGACCAGAAAATATACGAATTTCAGAGGCTGGAATCAGAAGATTCTGACTTTTTTTCCCCTAAATAATTACTAAAACTCATTAACTGATTATCAAATTGTTGCCAATTAATCTAATAATAGAGAACCAAACGATTATTTGTTGAATCTCTACCTTACAGTAGCCATAAAGGTGGAGCTTAGCATGTTCATTATAATTGGTTATTCAAGGAAGTTGTACTTAACAAATGCATTCTTATTTCTGCAGCATTTGGCTGATATTTTACCTCTCTTTGCCTGTCTCTTTGTTGTAAAAACAACATTTTTTTTGTGATTTTCTCTGTTTTCTAGATGATGCTCACTCTGTGGAGCTGACGCAGTTCAAGGAACAATTTAAATCTCACCTCAGTGAGCTCGTACGACATGTAAGACAGATGTTCCTCCTTATTTATGCTGCACAATCCTTGTTACATCGCTAAAGGACAGTTCATGTGCTTCCCTGTGTTTGATATCTTACATTAAAACCCTGCTTTTTACACTGCGTTAAAGGTGTCAATCAAAATAAAGAAGCACACAGATGAAGCTGTATGGATTCGAATTGCATGGGGGGACAGCTTTTCTCGGCCGAACCACCTGAAGCCAACATACGTTGTTCACCATCTCCAAACCCCTTATGTGTTTGTGACCGGCCTGACTTCAAAGCTAAAGCTGCTGTTAACTCAGGTGAGGAATGAGCTCTTTAGCGCATCACATTTTGAACAGCTGCGTGGTAGCTGTTCTTCTGTGTCTTTCTCATACCCCTCCTCTAAAAGAGTGGTGTTCTTTACAGGCCTTGGTTCTGTCAACCAGACATCAAGCTATTAAGGATGCAAGCCTCAGTGGACGAAAGCTTACCGCCATCAGAGACCTGCTGATGAGGCAATATCAACAGGTAAGCCTGCTGTGATTGTGTTGCAGAAGTATGTACTGATTAAAGTTGTGGTTTTTGCTTAATTTGGTAGATTTTCTTCTGAGCACATCAGTCCTTTTACTTTCAGATTCTTGCTTTAGACAGTGAAGTTTGAGGAGAAGTTTGCTGTCACTTTATTAGTTTACGACTAGTTTGTTTTTTTTGTTGATTTTGAACTTTTGGGATGTAGCCGTAAACACAATTTTCCTGAGGTACGCTACCAAAGGGATCAATAAAGTTTATTTTTTGTCTTATCTTTTTCTCCCCCCTAGGTGTTTCCCACTAAATATCCCAGCCCTCTTGCAGAAAGTAATCAAAATGCCACAAGTAAGTTTTGCCAATCATTTGATTTTCTCTAAGCTCGTATTTTTTGTTTGATGTCACATAGTTTAATGTTGTATTTGACATTATTGTGTGGTCCTGGTAAAATTCTGCTGGCTTTGTTTATGTGTACAGACCCTCTCATAGATAAAGAACAAGCTGAGCTTTCAGCAAACAGGCATCAGATGGCCTGCGAAGCCTTCGGTAGTGGGATGTTACCTCAACTACAGTCTGCAGTTTACAAGGTAACCAGACACCTGACTGAGTAGAAGTAGAATAACATTTATTGAACATCAAATTAAAGACACAAAGCTCACAACTGTCTCCCCATATCAAAGATGCAAACGTCGGCTGTCAACAAATCCTGTCCTGTAATCATTTGAATGATGTTTTGTGTGAATCTTTCTTCAGCTGGAAACAAAATTCAGAGACCACATGAACAAGACCATGACGGAGCGGGAGGAGCCCCTCAAATGTGTTGTGAAATTTGCAAGCACCAGTCTCTTGGAGTCCCTCAGGCACTGTGCATCCTCAGGTATCAAGAAGTTTTTGAAAGAAACTATTTATGTCTTAGAAAGGAAATCAGAAACAGATTTATTGCCAGGACAATAATAATGGTAATGTGACTCTTACAGCAATAAATGGGGGGATTTTTAATTCTACTAGCAGCTCCATGAATGCCCACATGAGGGCACACATGCTCACTCTAGAGGAAACATCCACATTCATCATGGATAGTGCATGCTGGGAAAGATTTTTTGAGGGAGAGGATTTTTGGTTTTCTTTTCTACAATATTTTTTTTAGCAATATTTTGTGTGTTGAAAGGGGGACATAGAGTTGTGATGAACTATCATGTCACCAATTCCATAAATGATTAGAATTTTATTTATTTATTTTCCTTTTTTACCGTCAGTTCAACCCATTCATACATTTTTCTGTTTTACAGGTATTGCCTCCACACCTGTCACACCCCTGCTCTCGTCTATTCCCCTAAAAGGAAGGAATTACTTTGTCATCACAGACAATGGCCCTGGTCCCTCGTCACAAACACGACAACCACAGAACTGATGGATGACTGGATTTTAAGGACACACAGACTCTGTTTACACCTGGCATTTACATGCGTGTTGGATGATCCAATTCCCAGTGAAGAACTCTTTGTACAGGTGTGAATCCATCCAAGACGCACTGGCGGTTGCATTGAGAGCCGTTCACACAGACCGCATTCGGTGGCGGCCTGACAAGTGGCCATTATATTTTAGAAGGTCGCATGCGATTGTCCAGGGCTACACTGAAGGACCATCGACTCAGCCAGCGTCCTCTGTAGAAGTACGTACTCATTCGCATACCAAAGGTGTCATGTTAAAGTGTGATGAAAGGCATCAGCAACAGCTAAACATTGATTTGTGTTTCTGGCTGAATTCACAAGGCAAGTGCATTGCTGCTGCTTAAAAACAACACACTTGGTCTTTGAAACTGGAAATTATGTTTGTTTATTAGCATTATAGAGCAGGACAGTGAGGTCCCATCACAAGTGGACTCTCAACACACTAATGCCCTGTGTGAATGGGGCCATGGTGGAGTCTGCTCTTACTCTCCATGCTCAGGCCATCCATGCTTTGCTTGTACTATTATATGATTGATCTTCATGTTAATACAGCTCTTAAAGAATAATGGCCATCTGGAGTTTAGAACTGATTCATGTTTTCTTGTGTTTTTATACGGCTCCAGGTGCCATTAATCAGATGTCAGTAGTTGTCAATTAGTAATTGTCACTTTTTTAACTGTTTGTCCAAACTAAACATAAAGGCAGGATTTTCAATATTTTTGAAGTTTCACTGAGTTTATCTCTCATTTTACTTATAATAGCAGCTGTTTCTTGTATTATTCATCATTATAAAATATAGTAATACCTGGAAGTGAGATACTTCCTCACCACTTGACACCTACATGCATCTTGTTTCAAACAGCATTTGAACTCTTGTCATCACACAAAATATTTATAAAGGACAGGTTTCAGTTTTATCTCATACATATATGCAGTATCATCATGGTTTGTTGTAACTGTCGCCGTGTCCATCTTGGCAACAACACGATTTCTTTATAACACAACTATGCAAAAAGAGGTGGAGCATATAATCGATAATATTTTGTGCAATAATGAAGTCCAAGGTTCAGTCAAAGCTGTTTTGAAGCCACAGGAGTCTGAGTGAGACAAATGGAAGTTAGTCTTTATAGTCAGAAATCTACTTTTTTCACACACCGTAGCACCTCATAGCTCATCACGTAGCCCCGTAAATAGAGCTGATATTGGTTGATAATAGCACCAATAAGGTTTTGTTGAGGTTCAAATGGAAACACTTTGTTTTTAACAAAAGCCGAGTACACCCCTGTGCAGCATCATAAAATGTTAAATGATTAATTTCACGATAATTTGTAGTGTTTGGTATTTGATCTGATGTATAATTAACAACAATGCATTAAAAATACAAAGATTAACCTCAAGGCAACAGAAGTGAGTGCACCTGTGAGCCAATTACGGCTAACTGCATGAACAAGGTCTTAAAAGAACCCGTGAGCACCACAGTGCTCTCAGTTTTAGGCTGTGTTGTACTGAATACAAACGTACTTGCTGTTTGCTAAAACCAACTTGTAAGTGTGTACGCTTTGGCCCATGGATTAAACTGGGAAACATTGCTCACAAAACTGTAAAATTACATTTTTCCAAAGAACATGAAAAGACTCCTGATAAAAGCTGGCGTCACATTTTGTGGTCTGTTGAAACCAAAGTAAATTTGTTTGGATCAGATGGGCTCTAATATGTTTTGGCATAGGGGGGTGGGAGAATGCTGATGTGCATGAGGACAGCAGGATCACATTTCTATGTGGCACTATGAATGCAAATTTGTATATCCAATTATTGCATAAATGATCATTCCTTTGCTGAGAAAGCTTTGCAGGAGAGAAATTTTTTAACAGCTCCAGTATAGTGAAGATATATTTTATTGTGTTTTGTGGCTGCTATAAACTTGGAAGTATAAAGTAAAAGCTGTTAAGATATGAAGACATTTATTTCAGCAGGTCCTCAAGCCCTCGATAGCCTCCCGGCTTCACAAACCAGTGAGACTTTGATCTGAGTGCTATGTACCACCACAAACCAGCTCAAACTTTGCACAGTCCTGCCCCCTCACTGTCTGCTGCTTTCCGAGTTGAACCATTTAGAAAAAGCAGCTGTTTCACCATCTATCAGGTTTGTTTTTAGAGCTGCTTCCTCTAACACAGAAATTTCTCAGCTGCCAACAAAACACAACAGATGTTCTGCTACTGGCTGCAAGAATTAAGTCTTCATGCACTCGTAGCATCTGAAGACGTGGTGGTTACTTTTAGGTTTGATGGTAATATCACCACAACAATCTTTAGTGTTCACATGTTGTGAAGCTAATTTGGCTAACTTTACATTAGCTTTGATCATATGCCCAATTTTTGCCCAGTTTTAGTTTTTGTTTGTCAGACTATGAACCAGTGTCTATAACATGGTCTACGTTGGCACTGAAGAGCCATTTCCAAGCTGCGCCTCTGCACTGCTTAACTGCTGAATTTCTAACTCTAACATTGTTTGACAGAGGCACTAAACGCAGGTTAAAGACAACGGCTGTGCTGTGAATTCTGCAATATTTCCATGTCAGACGATTGCTTGTAGAGAAAGTCCTGGTCCTGCACAATTCACCTTTGTTAGTTCCCATGCTGTCAGCTGCTTTGGTCTGTGTTCTCAATCATAAGGACAGAGAGAGTCTTCTTCCTGAAAGGGGTGTGAAAGGCAGCAGCTCAGAGGTTTTCAGAGCTTGTGGTCTTGCTTAGCCAGCCCGTTCTGTAGAATATAATGGTCTGGCTGCTACTGACAAAAAACGCTCTGGCTGATTTGTATTTCTTTTAAACAGTCGTCAGAGTTGGAGCTAAGCAAAAAATGCAGCTCCAGTTTTGTTTTGTTTTTTTTTCTCAAAAAAAGAGGTGGAGTTGTGGTGGAGATAAACACTGCCATTAAAACTGATAATCCACAAAAAAAAAACAAAAAAAAAAACGGCTGGGCTTCCACATGATCCATATCCTTAGCAAAACTTGAAATTTTTTTGTGGTAGGTAGCTGCTTGGAGGTTGGTTGTTGTGTTCCACATGTTCCAGGATTTTGAAAATGGTAGATTGAGGTAGGAGAGAAGAAAGCCATTTAGATCAGGTAAACAAGGGTTAAACTGTCATGACAAAATCATACATGAGGTTAAACATTCTTTGTTTCTTGTAAAGTGACCTTGGGTGTCAAGAAAAGTGCTTACAAATAACATGTATTATTATCATTAATATTATTATAATTATTGTTATCTAGCATTTTTTGCAGAATTTTGAGCTAAAAAACTAAATGAACCCCCTTTTTAATTGTTTACTGAAAAGGGGCACGATATGGGACCTTTAAAATTTAAAATTACATTTTGCTGCATATAAATATTTAAATGTTGTTTTTTATTTTTTATTTTTTAACAAACACTTCATATTATAAACTGTGAATACGGTGCAGCAAGACTTTTAAAAATGCCATTCCACACATTTATTCACCAAATCCGCGACATTGGAAAAATCAAAATACAAAGCTTTATTTAAAACGGAAGTGCCGAACATCGTCCCGGATGTGACGCAGCTTAGCTTTCGGAGCCTGTTCCCGAGCGTGGAAGCAGCCTGTCAGTCAGAGCCCGGGGACGGAATGACTCTGTCCAGTCAATGCTGCTGCTGGAGCTCTCTGCCAAACACAGAATGGACTGTCAACACAGAAACATGGCTGCCTCTGCGACGGCCAAGGCGAATAACAGAGATAACACTACCGCAGACAGTCCGAAATGTCCCGGAGAGTCTCCGCCGCAGTCTCGGGAAATAATAAAACCCACCATCATGGAGCTGACCAAAGAAGTGAGGACGAACATCCTCTGCACCGTGGAAGGATGTGGCAAGATTCTCCCCAACACACCTGCATTGAACATGCATCTCGTTAAATCGCACAGAATAAAGGTAATTTACTTCACTTAACCCGAGTTATTTTTCGTGGTTTGCGGCTGTACGTAACTGCAATGCTAACTTGGCTAACTCGGTATCTAGTAAACCCTGTCTTAAAACTGGAAAACGCAAGTCATCATAACTTCGCATTAGCTAACACTGGATAGAAGTGATGGGTTGAAAATAACAATTGGACGTTGTGTTTGACGTTTTGTAAAAGTTTACGTAGTTTGTATGTGGCTAACGTCTAGTTAGTGACAGTTTACTATTAGCGAGTTAGCTATACTGCAACTAGCTACTCATGAGATCAATTATTGCTTCTGATCACGTGAGCATCGGTGATTAGTCATTTTATTCACATGTGAACCCTCATTAATAAAATCTGCTTTAGTAAACTGTTAGTTTATTTAGTTAGCTTGTCTGATTTAGCTGTTTAAGTGTGCTGAAATCTGTTTATTGTTTCATTGCAGAGATCTCTATCTATAAAATACCATTCATTTTTTGAGTCTAACATTCAGATTGCTACCAACACCAAACAGTTAGTACAGTGGATCCAGTCAAAAGCATTTGGCCCAAAATCTGCCTCCAACCGTGGTCCCTCTGTCCTCACTGGACTGGGCTGTCTCGTAGGAGGCAGTAATTCACTGTCTCCCCTCCATGAATGAAGTTCTTTGCTGGGAAAGGCAGCTTTTTGTCCTGCAATAGACTAAGCTCTTTGTTTGAAATAGGTGAATGTGAGAATTTGAATTAGCCCTCAGAAGAAGTCCGTGTGGCGCAGCTTGGAGAGTGTTTGAAGGCCTAATAGAACCACTGGTTTCACCCTGTAAATCTGGGCTACGGTGCAGGTGCATTTTAAAATTAAATTTTTAATGTAGGTTGAAGATAGTTTAAGTCTTTTCTACTCCATGGTTGAAACATTACTTGTTTAAACACATCTTTAAAAGCACAGTATGACACCTATTTATTGCCATCCATGTACCAAAGGGCATGCCAGACACCTTGAGAGCAGTTTTGCACAGCCAGACGTTTCTCTAGTGCTGACACAGTGCTGTGTAGAACGGTCCAACTGCGCCTCACCATCATTATGCTTTGGTGTAAGAAAGGCTCTGGCTTATTTGTCTTTCTTTAAACTTAACACAATTGTCTTGAGCACAATGCAGAACAGAGTGCACACATGTTCACTTAAAATGATGTTGGGAATATTTTTGCAGGAAGACAAGCGATGTCATTAAAATGGACAATTCAAGTCTCATTGCACAATCCAAACCTTCAGCAAAATGTGGAATTTACAGCCTGTAGGTTGCTGCCTGGATGTTGCTGTTGTTGTTTCCCATGCGTTTGAAAACTGTAAAATGTAAATAGCAGAAGGGGAGGAGAAAGCCTCAAATAATGAGCAGCCAAAAGCAGGCTTGTACCTGCAACGTGAACTGGGTGAATCAGACTGCTTTGAGATTAATAGCAGGTTCTAGTCTTATGTGAGTTTCCGTCGTGCAGATACGCTTTGATCACAGATTGTGCCTTTAAGGGGTGCAAAGAGAGAAAAGGAAACAAACAGCAGTGATTTTGTCTGAGCAAAAAGGCACAGATTGAGCACGGTATTTTTAATCCACTCAAACTTCTGTCGGCGGCGTTACTGATATTCTCGTTAAAGCGATGACAAAGTGCTTAAACGTTGGAGTTGCTCACTCTGTGCTTCTTCTGCATTATTCATGGCGTCCGAGAGGGATGCATGATGTGGGACACCATTTCTGTTTATATCACATCCTCTTTAGCATAGCTTTGCTGCATCATTGCACATCAGTAGCGTTATTTGCTGATCAGTCACTGTTCATGTTTCTTACTGGGGAGCTGTTTCTCTGTGAAGACTTGACACATTTCTTTTGAATTTGTGCACTCAGCCCGGTCCTTTCATAAGGCTAATGTGACTGTTTTGGCTTGGATTTAGCTGTCTTTCAATCCACACTGCTTCCCTTAGCAGCACGTAGAAGCAGGATTTAAGACTTGATGGTGACTTATTATTGTAGTGTTTTAGAGAAAGGCTGCTTAAAGGCTGTGGGCTGGCCTTGCCGTAGCAACACAGCGAATCTTCACTTGCTTTCTCTTTTGGTGTACAGCCAGCTACTGACTGATGACAAATAACATCTTGACATGACTCAGCCTTCAGCCTACAACCATATGATGTTGTTGAAGCAAACTGCAAGAACATGTATTGTTTCCAAAAATTTCATACTAAAAATCTTACAATAGAGCAAACGGTTGGCTGTCAGCTTCAGCTGTTCTGCTCTACCCGGCGCTACAGCAGATGGAGGTGACCTTGACCGCTGGAAGGCTATAAATGCCTGTTATCGAGTGTGATGTTGTTGTCTGTTTTCACAATGCAAAATACATTCAGTCCAGGAGCTGTTTTCTGTCGTATTATTCATCATTCTGAACTGCATTTAATGATATTCTGTACAAACAGCTGGTTTATCAAATGGCAGAAGCAGTTGTACATCAGGCTGTTTAATGCCATGTGCTAACAAGTGCATGGATGTCGTTTTTCAGCTTTGTAAAGTAGAGGCTACTGTACAAGCATGGATATGTTTAAAATTTAAAAAAACATTTTTTAGCACTACACGATACCATGAGTACACTCATTTACCAGCTCTGGCTAATGACGGTGAGGAAATGTAGAGCTGCCTGTCACTTTTATTTTTCTAGACTCAAAGATACGGTTGAATTCTAAGTCAAACAACTTGTATAAACATGTGGTTTTTATGTGTTGCACATGCTGTATGACAGCTGGGGTCTTGTCAGCTGTTAAAGTGAGAATCAACTAAAACCGTAGTATATCAGCTAAAATCTTAATTGTCAA
>NW_007578723.1:51132-79531 GCF_000690725.1 Stegastes partitus
TACTGATGGGACAGCGTCAGGCTTCAGTCTGTTGGTCCGGTGAACATCTAGATCCACCACCTTCTCCTCAGTGTAATCTTCCTCCAGAAAGTGTTCACTACAAATCCTGGAGTCAGAGCCCATCGGAGGCGCTTCCTCTTCAATGCTGCTGGCAGAGCATCAGTGCTGTTCTCCATTTCAGCAGCAGTTTATGATGGTAAACTGTTTTGCCCATGGCTCTAACTCTGTAAAGCTCATTCTTATATGCAGGAGCAATGCAGTAGTGGCTTCATGTTTGTCTTCTGATCTGTGGCTCCTCAGTCTCCATCTTTCTACTGTCCATGATCTGTCTTCCACTGTCTTGTCTCTAGACCTGCGAAGCTACCACATCCTGTGACGTCACCAGTTGTAGTACGCCAAGATGGCAGCACCCTTTGGAGAAAAGACACAAAAGAATCTTCTTTTTCCTTTTATATGCTTTAATTTTTCGGATTTGTTAAAACTACAAGTCAAAATGGTGAACTATGTAGTGCTGAACTGTGTCACAAGACCATTATTGTTTGTTTTTTTTATTGTTTTTGTGTCGGGATTTTTTGGACAGCATGGCAAACTTTGCACGAACTCTTCCCCTGATCTTTTTAAATGTTTAAATAAAAACTAGATGCAGTGGCATCAGCGGCTCTCCGACTTGATCACGAGTCACCACACCGATTACAGACTACAGTTTGCTAACTGTCTGCCTGTGTCTGGCAAAATGCATCATCACTGCATGACAGAATATTCCCAACAGGCCGTCTACTTATAAGCAGATGTGGGTTAATTTTGTGAAGACCTACATTGATGGAGAGCTGAGAGCTGACCATTTTGCACTGGTTGTTTTACAAACTTTTACTTCAGACAAGTGGGATTCATGGATCATTTGCTTTTACTGGCAAAAGGGGCTGAACTGACCATCACCCTTCACATGTGCTGACATCTACCATTAGTCGTTGTGAGCGGGGCATCCCACCAATGAGTGTAAGCTACCGTGTGTGCTTAGTTTATTGTAGTAGGTAACTTAGGTCACAGTCACAAAAATATTTCTTATTTACAGAACGCATTGGTGATTTCACTACACCTTTGGTACGCTATAGATATGACGTAGCTGCACACCTCCCCAGAAAGTTAGCTACACACCATGGCATCACATACTGAAACGACTGTGATTGACCCGATTGGTACAGCATTTTACTAGTCGGCTGTGTTTATGTAATTGGCTGTAGTTTTGTCTAGCTTGTGTGAGTGTAGCCATATGCCGTATTGTCATTTTCACAGATTTACCAGTCCGTGTGCAGACACTGTGATTTCCTTCTTTTTTGTGTGTTGCAGTATTTTTGGTATCAGTAACTGTTGTTTAACATTTATTTGCTGTAACTGCAAGATGATCTGATTTGGTTCAGCCGCAGTTATTTAAGAATACACAAAGACACTCAGCCCAGCGGTACAGACACACCACCGCTACTAGCATTTAGCAGTGACACAGACACACCAGTATAAATGCTCACAATGGTGAAGCTGGTTTGGTGAACTCTGTCAGTGCCTTCTGTGGACATGCCCCTAGCGTAGGGGAGAATGTTGCACATTTTTTATTTGCGATTTCAAAATCTAATTTTACGTATTTGCTGATTTTTCTTTGTTCCAGTCTGCCTGGGTCGATAATAGTTTTTCTTTGGTGTGACAAACTCGCAACACATATTTTGTGACAGCTTCAAAGTTTTACATCCTACATGTCCTGTGTGAGTCAAAGCCTCTTGAAATGATACCATTGGTTAATGAGAGGAGAGTGTAGTACAAGATTTTCAAAGTTCTGTAAACGCTGTGTATTGTTTCCCTGCCACCATTAGCAGCATTTCTTCTCTGGTCTCTGCACACTGAGCGAAAACTGCCCTCATGTCTCATTTTTCTCTAAATTATACACCGAACTGTAATTGTGTATGAGTCACTGGACAAAAAAAAGGCTCCTGTCGCTTTTCTTTTAGGTCTTGGAGCCCTGTGTACATATTCATTTTGTGTTGTTATTTAAAAACTCTACATTCTTCTGGCTGGTAATGACCCTATTTTAAGAACCTATGCTGTTGTGTGCAGTGTAATATTTGCCCTTTGTTCTCGTTCATTATAGCACTTCATGAAGATGCATGCAGAGAAGAAGCATAAGTGCTCCAAGTGCAACAACGGCTACAGCACAGAATGGGACCTGAAGAGGCACATAGAAGACTGCGGGAAGACCTACCACTGTACATGTGGCTGCCCCTATGCGAGCAGAGCTGCTCTACTCTCACACATCTACAGGACAGGTCATGAGATTCCTACAGAACACAGGTATGCACGTGCACGGCCCAAATAGAGTTTAATAGAAATCTTGCTGATGTCAAAACATGTTTTTGACTTTTTTTCTTTCTCTGTCTGTTGTGTTTCTGTGCAGAATTCCCCCTGTCAAAAAGCGAAAGATGGAGAAACTGTTAAGTGGTTCTGAAAAGGTTAGGACCAATGATTCAACCTTTCCGATCATGCCCGCTACTAAAGAGCTGACAGAGACTGCTCTACCTTCTGATACAACTGTTTATATCCAAGACTCGGTGAATCAGAACTCCAGCACCCGTAGGAGCCTTCCAAAGTTGCTCCTACCAAAGCCCAAGATGGCTTTGGTCAGTGTTCCTGTGATGCAGCTGGCCCATCTGCCTGTCCTTCTTCCATCTACAGAAAGTGGGGCACTGAGGTCTGTAGTTCTTGCAGTAGACAGCCAAGGCTCAGTCAGCACCCTCCAGCTCCTGCCACAAGCCACGGGAGCAGTGGTGCCCCAGCTTGATGCTAAAAGTTTGGGTTTCAAGGATAGCATGCCTACTTCCCGCTCAAGCCTGGGGCCCATTAGCACGGGGGTGCAGGTCAGTCTGGATCCTGCAGGAGCGGAGGACGCAGCCAGCGGCATGGTGGGACAGCGAGGGAGGAGCACCTCCACCAATATTCAGACGGACAAATCATACTTGTCAAAAATGCCCACCGGGGTGGGGGTTGGGGAGGGAATAGGCTTGTGCTCTATGGGTGAGTCCTCAGTGTCATCGTGCTCCCAGACAGACATCAGTGTTAGTGCCCAAGTCCTCCTGCCAGTCAGCGTCGAAACCCAGACGTTCTTCTCCCGAGCCAAAGCCACGTCTTCTATCGGAGCTCAGACAGACAGCCAGTGCCTGAACCAGATTCCTTGCTCCTCTTCATCTGTGCTCCCGTTCAAAACCAGGCAGACACAGACATACTTTGCCATGCCACAATCAGAGGAGAAGGCTCAGGACCAGGCCATCATGTGCTCTGACCTATTTGGCAACGACTCCCTCAGTGTCTCCACACAGACCGCTCTGGACATAGATGACACCCTCAGTGCTGCAGGTGGCAGCATATACGAGGACTCAAAGTCAGCAGGGAGTATGTGCTTTGGGGTGCAGACACATGAACTCAACACAAACAACATGGCGGACAACCAGACCCAAACAATGACCTTGTTAAATGACCTAGAAAACATTCTGTCTGACAGCATGTCAGGCCACCAGGTGCTCACAGAGGCCTCGGCAGGCTGTGGGTCAGGTCTGGGCTCTGTTCAGGAGCAACACAACGGCATAGATTTTGATTTCGAAGAGTTCCTCAGCGCTGTGCACATCCAGACGCAGACAGAGGAGAGTGAACTCGGAGGACTGGGTGGCGACACGCCGCTGGAATCTCTGGACATTCAGACTCAGACAGACTTTCTCCTGATGGATGAACTGGACCAAAGTGAAGGACCAAGTCGAACCCAAGCCAGCGACCTGGAGCTATTTGACACTCAGACTCAGACTGACCTCAATTTCCTGCTGAACGCCGGAAGCCACATGCCGTTGAGCAGCATCCTACGACATTCGAGCTTTTCTATGAGCACAGAGTCCTCGGATACAGAAACGCAGACCGATCTCCCTTCATTTGCCACGGGTCTCTCCGCTCAGACCCCCGTCAGTCAGGGTGAGCATGCAAGGCTACTGAACAGCACAGAGACGCAGACTGTGACCAGCCAGGCGGAAGGTCTCGGACACCTCTTCCTGACCAGCAACGAAACACAAACTGTCATGGATGACTTCTTGTCAGCAGACCTGGCGTGGAATATGGAGTCTCATTTCAGCTCTGTGGAAACCCAGACATGTGAGGAGCTCTGTGCTCTATTTCAGCAGCCAGAGAAACCCAACAGTTGAAGCCCTCTTAGCGCAGCTTCCTAAGCCTTTGCAGTACAGGTTTCTGATATCTGCCTCTACCTATAGGAGGAATGAATCAGCTATGCTGTCCTCCGGCGGACCATAGTCTTAGCAGTAAGAAGTCTGCGACAATGTTTTGACCATTCCACTGGGGGCATCATGTCCAGAGCCTTTCCAGGTATATATCCTGACAGCTTGGCTGCACTTTATTAGCTCAGCGGGCATGATTTATCATCTCCTGTGACAGTTTACATATTTATTTGCACATAAAGTAACATTGGACATGTCTTGTCTGAAATGCCAGTTTACTTGTATATTCCAGTGTATAACCACTGTGACTGGTTTCCACTGTTTGGTCTTACTCGCAGTTTAAAAATGACAACATTTCATAAATGTTAGATCTGCACCTGAAAGGGATGACATCTTTAGCTGTATGCGGCTGTCATGGAAAGGCTTGTAAAATTGTTAACCCGTATGACAGCTTTCAAATACTGCATTTAAAACAATCGCATCTGGACTGTACAGTATAAAATATTGTACTTTTGGTTTGTGTATTTCTGAAATGTGCATGAAGCCTTCTCGTGGTCAGCAGCACAAAAACATCAAATATCAATTGTGTGCTTGTGCGTCTGATGGCTGCCTCTTTAACGTTACCTTGTCAGCGTCAACAAGATTATAAACTCTGAAACGCATCCTGCATCTCTGCAGCCGATGGCAGACATGACCAGAGAACCAGCTTGGTTTTTCAAAATAAAACCCCATAAAGCCTTCCAACGGTAAACAAGGCATTTCTCGAAGCTGTTAAGATGTATCTCTGAAATATACCGTTACCCATACAGACGTGGCACAAGTTTAAAAAAGAAAAAAAGAAATGTTTATGTTTGTCTCATGTTGCACACCTTTCATTGAAATGTGATTGTGAAGTCTGATGTCGTGTAAACACTTTCTTGTGTCTGGGCTTCTATAGCCAAGCAGTCGGTTCGAGTCAGTAAGCAGGCGAGGCTGTCATCGTCTTTGACTTATTCATTAGCTGGGTGTAAGTGTATACAGTAGCAGTGCTCTGTCCCAGTAACGTTGCTGTACAGAAACAGTGAATTAGATCTAGGATTACCACAGAGTTATTGTATGTATTCACAAACCTATTTTGACTGAAAGGAGTTGTCCTGTTGAATATCAGATTTTTAAAACTTAATATTTGGGCACAGCATATTAATTTTCCTTTTTTCTCTCTCTCTCTTCTTCAAGTGGCTATATTTAACATTTTGATTGTGTTTTTTTTCCGTTAGGTTTTCATTTGTTGGACTCGTTTACCTCAATGGCACCGCAGAGTGTTCTCCTCGGGAACACGGAGCTATGGGCCTTCTTTTATTTGTTCACGTTATTACGCCGGTGCCTTAACCCAAGTATTAACTTGAGTTCTGTTACAGTTAATTTGCTGCTTTAAAGTAACGATCATATTTATATTAGAATATGTTTTGGATCAATTAACACACACTGAATAACTGTCCGAATCCTTTCAGTCTCTGCATGTTGAATCCGTTCTGTATCGGTGTTTTCACCGCGGTTGCATGAAATACTGGAATGTCCCCGTTCATTCTCCATATATATATTTTCTGTTTTAAACCTTTATTCTGTCACATGAAAATATTGCTATGCATCAGTTTATTGGAGAGAACGATTTCGATTCCATCTCACTACTTTTATGGACAGGTGGTCGATGCTGTTACGGTTTATAGATGTTTGTGGAAACTGAAGAATGTACAGAACATGACACTGTGCCCGACTATAACATGCTCGAATTTCTTTGGCACCACATCCAACTTGTTTGAGGATGATTGGGTGTTCAAAAGGTTTTTTTTGACACGTTCAATTTCAACATTTCTTTTTTTATTCGAGTACTTCTAGTTTGTGATTCTTGATATAGCATCGCTGCTCCCCGGTGGTTTAGCGGAGCGGGGAAGCGCTTTGCTTTAAACAGAAGTATGTGTAGAAACGTTGTTCGGTCTCCAGTGTCAGTTACAGTGCTTTATTTTCTCCCCGTGGGGAATGCATGCAGATATTTTTTTCCAGCACAAAAATATTTGTTTCTTGCAGAATATGAGTTTCTGTTGCCTATATGTGTAGAGGTAATGGTTGCCTTGATTAATTGTTGTAGCTACACTACAGATGTTGTTAATAAACTGCTGGAAAGAGTAAATTGTGTTGCTTGTCACTTGTTCAATAGCAATAAGTAAAAGAAAAAACACTGCATTTAATGAAAAGAAAAGCAAACAAACAAGTAAGGTATTCAAGTAAAAGGACGTTTTCAATGCGTTGGTAGTGGAACCCTTTTTTATTTTTGTGCTTTTTTTTTTTTTCTTTTAATTATAGAACAATGCATATCTGTATAATGTTGTTTCCTCTTTTCACATTAATGCACAGTTGCATCCTACTGACTGAATCCTTTTATTTTACACCAACATTCAGGTAAGACCAATGTCTGGTATGTTAACACTGTAGCCTTGACAGAATAGCTAAACAACAGCAGTAGTAGAAGAAAGCAACAACAGTATCCCAGTTTAAACAGGATTGCAGCAACTGGTTTGTCACAGTGTATTTACAGATCTCTGCATAATACTGTTTTGATAATACTTAAGCAATGCAAAACTCAGACCCCCCATCCACAATCACCAACAATCACTTCCTGACTGATATGAGAGTGAGATCATATCGAGCAGATGCAGCAGTTTGGCCAGTGTTTATGTCATGTATAGGCACAGTGAAGTTGTTCTGACAGAGCTGGGTTTTGTAGTGGAATTTAAAAAAGCACGGCAGACCCACGGCCGGGCTTATCGCGGGGTCGTTGCTAGGTAACAGCAGCTGCAAAAGCACTTGAAAGAAGTGGTCAAAATAAAACAATGATCAATATACAGGTTAGCGTTTCAATACTTTGTTCATTTGACCGACCTAGTTTGCTATTTTATTAACATGCCACATATTAGAAGTATTCTACAAGTGGCTATTTTGATGAAGTTACAATGGAGTGAGTATGTTAAATAAAATATGAGTCATTTTCTCATGGCTGAACCTGAGAATTTCTAATTATTGCACATTTTAATGTCATCATCTGCCCCCCCCCAGAGGTCTCATAGCGCTCGACAGCACACGCCGTTCTGTTCCTCAAGAGAACAGGCAGCTGGGGTGCATGTGAGGTTGTGCGATTGCTCGTGACAGGCTCTTGCTCATTGAGTAGCTTGCGCGGTGCACTGTGTCAGGTTTGGGAGACGCAGGCACTTGATACCTCTTGGGGACAGAAACACTCACAGCAGAGAGGAACTGAGGGTTATGCTGACATGTCTGGTGCTTGGAGGTCAGGGCTGCAGAGTAAACGGGAAGGTCTGAGGTAGCAGCGGCGTCCGCTCTTCTCGTTCCGCTCTTCTTGTCCAACACGAAACAGCTTTCCTCTGAGGTCTCTCCTTCTGCAGCCTTCTTGGGTCTGCAGAGATGGCCGTAGACTCTGGGGTTCAGATGCGGTGCTTTGATAGGCGGTAAAAATGTGAAGTTTCTAATGGGAACCACTGTGTTGTTGGGCCTGTGGCTGTGTTTCTGAGCCTTCGTGTGTGTGTTCTCTGAAACAGAATATTTCGAAGGCAGATGGCGAGGCTGCAGAGGAGTCCCTTCCTCCGCTATCGTTTCCTCGAGGAAGAGATGTGCCGCGTGCCTCTGCATGACATTGAGAACAGGCCATTTTGTAGCATCTGGCAGCTGAGCTGTCACCATCGTTGGACTCCAAAATCCTGTCTGCTGGTTTAATTTCTTTAAGCTATGCAGGCCTGCGATGCTGGAGGAGCTGTCAGCATTAGAGGGGGTTGGGTCAGCAAACAAAGGGGTCGGATTGTCAGCCTCCTTCTGCTTTGGTTTCCTGTATCTCTTCTGGGTCAACAGTATGCAGCTCAGTGGAGCAACTCGGGCCCAACCCCAGACCTGTTGCAACCAAACAGAACAGAATGTTAGAAACAGTTTTAATATGTTGAAAACAAAAACACAGAGAGTGAATTATGCATGATGCCAAGTGAGAATCGTGTAAGTAGACCAAGCTTGTTGAAGCAGGTAAAGTAAAGGTGTGATAAATAACAGTAATGAAGGAAAGTCAGGTCCAATGTAAACACCAGAAAAGATTGTTAGGTCATTTAATGGAACGGAGCCATTTTTAGTTTCCTCTCCAACTTCTGCTTTTGCTGCTGTATTGGTAGCAGTATAGGTAAATCCAACACTATTATCTGAAACATTGATGTACACATTTATGAAAATGTACAGATGTGTGACAAATTAAAAGAAAACCAACTTGAAGTGTCTTAGTAAGGTGTTAGGCCACCACAAGCCGCCAGAACAACTTCAATACACCTCGGCATCGATTCTCCAAGTCATTAAAAATTTAATCGAGGGATGGAGCACATTTCCTCCAGAAGCTATACCGTCACATTGGTTCAAAACCTCCAACAGGTGTTCAGTTGAGATCTGGTGATCAGGCTGTAGCATATGATTCACATCACCTGTCATGCTCAAAATATTGTGCTTTATAAATGTGGGGGTGTTGTAGTTCATTAAGAGATCATTCTATCTGGATAGGAATGGTTCATAATAGAATAAAGTTGATCACTTAAAGCATTTCTTATGTTGTTTTCCTGTGTTTGCACAAGTGGACTTAAAAAATGCTCAAAAAATACCCCCCACAGCATAATAGAGCCCCCAACAGTTCAGGTTTTTTTCCTTTAACCTCTTAAGACCTGAGCTCTTGTTTGATATGCTTTTTTTTAAAAAAATTCTCTTTACTATTTAATCCGATCAAATAGCAAAGAGAAATAAAAAATATAAAGAAAGTAAAAATAAATGTTAAAAAAATATAAAAAATATTTTGTAGAAAAAATAAAAATAAAATATAATAATAATAATAACAATAACAATAATAACAACAATAATAATAATAATAATACTGTGGTAATATAATCCAAAATGTGATGTCCACTCATGTAGACGCCAGGTCTTAAGAGGTTAATTTACCATGTATCTATAAATTATATAACTTTCCAACTGTTTTTAAAATGTGATATCGAGGAGACTTATTCAAGATCATCGTGTGCAACTGCTAAAACCTGCATAAAGGCAACATTAATTAAACAGAGTTGCAGTAAGAAGATATTCATTTACTCACAGCTTCTTCCCAACCAGAGTAACAATGATACTCGTGTGGCTCCAGTTCTTTCTCGAAGCCCTCCTCGCTAACATCTAGAAGGGAATCAACATGTCTCCTCTCTGCTGTCCTGTGAGGTTCCTCCTCAGCTGTGTCCTCCTGCGCTGAAAAGTCCCTGTTTGCTCCATTTACACCTTCTTGTTTCAAAGACTCCATGATGCAGTCAGATCCTCATGGAATATATTACCTGTAATATGTATGAGAGTTAAACACAACCTTTTTTGCTTTAAGCGTGAGAAACAACAAAAAACAACAACTAAGAATCACTCACCAGAATAAAGCAAGCTGGATCCCTGTTGCATTTTAAGCAGCTTTGCATTAATATTCCCATATCAGAAATCAGCATTCACACACACACACACAACAAAAACAAACTAACTGGTCGTCTTTTTATCTGGTTGACAGTTTTCTGCTGCAGCGGTGGAGGAAGCGTTAAAATGCCTTCAGAGACGAGCTGCAACGCCGTCGTCATGGTAACCCGGAAAGGCTGCAAGCGGAAGCTGTGACGCGACATGGTAGGGGGGCGTGGTAGTGTAAGGGGGCGTGGCCTGGCGCTGCAGGCTCCACATGGCTTTATGCTATATGTGAGTTATGTAACAGTTCACACGGTGCCCAGCGTAATCCCAGGACTCACACAGCAATTAGAGGGAACACAGTAAAAAGGAAAAGAGCATCACACGGCTTTCCAGCATCACACACACAAAAAAAACACACTAAATGCTTTTATATTGTTCTTAAAAGCGCACTTGCTTCATGTGAACTCTGGGTGTCCTGTATGATAATAACACAGTGCAGAGAAACAAAAAAGGAAGTCAACTGGTTTGTGGACTGTGGAGGAGGAAACCATTTTGTCATGTAGGAACGTTCACTTCTGCACGTAAGCACATGCAAGTGAGCCGCGAGAAGACCCGCAGCGCAAGTCCTGCACGCCGCGATGGAAACAAGCGAGGAAGGTACTCTCTTTGTCTTCCTTTTTTTTAGTTTGATTTTACAGTGAGGACACACTAGATTCTACTGCATGCACTTTATGCAATAAAATCTAAAGTGAGCCTTCTGCAGATGCAAACTCTCACTTTATTGCCGAACAACAACAGCTTGGTTTATTGGTCCACAGCTGCCGAGTGTCAGCGTGTGACGCAGCCGGAGCACCTATCCGCGGCAGGGACACTGACACCTGACCGCTCCGTCTGCTCACCCCGCCGGTCGGCTCCTCATCACGACCACTCCGGCTCTGCAGTGCAGCGACTGTTGCGTTTTATGGAAGCGGAGCCTGTGCAACCCGCCGTGGTCATGCTGCCCCCCAAGAACTGCCTGCCGAGGAACTACAGCTGCATAGCGGGGCTGTTCGGGAGCCTGGCGGCGGCGAACCCGAGGCTGGAAGATGGGGAAGAGTTTGACATGATGAACGGTACGTGCGAGACCACCGAGAACCCCGTGGTGGACGAGAGACCCCGGGGCAGAGAGATTTTCCTCAAGCCCCCACAGAGCCCCAATCTGCGCAGGAGGTGCAAGTCTCTGCCGACCCCCACAGAGAGAGCAAAGTTAGAGATCTCCCGCAGCAGGAGTCCCACCAGTCAGAAAAAGGTCCGCTTTGCCGACTCTCTGGGCCTGGAGCTTATTTCAGTGAAGCACTTTGATGATACAGATGTGCCAGAAGTGCCGGAGCGCATTTTGGCTAAATTACCCAAAGGAACCTTTCACCTCAACCATTTGGACACAAAGTTCCCCCGGCCTCCTGCACAGTCTATCTTCATGGAGCTGCAGTTTACAAACCCAGGCACGCTGCCCGGCTTCGAGCAGAAAGTCAGGGAGGTGAAAGTGATGCTGGAGAGCGTCGAGGCGGATGAATTCAGCCTCTCCGGGTTTGTGCGCGTCTTGAATCTGGCTTTCGAGAAGAGCGTCTCTTTGCGTTATTCTCTGAACAACTGGATCACGTTCATGGACAGTTTGGCCTCTTATGTCCCCGATTCAAGCGACGGTGTCACCGATCAGTTTTGTTTCAAGATAGTCATGCCCACCTACCTGGACAACGGAGGCACGCTGCAGTTTGCAATTAAATACTGTGTCGAGGGGGAAGAGTTCTGGGACAATAACAATGGGAACAACTACAAAGTGCGGCACCACCGGTTCAAGATGTCCCCTCCTCGGGAGTGGGAGAATGGATGGATTCACTTCATCTGAGATTTGCAGTGGCACATTGTGTGCGTAATTTGTGCGTAATCGAACCCCGGGTACCTTACTTATGACCGTAGCCTGTTTAAAAAAGAAAAAAGGATATTTTTTTTTCCTGCCATTGTCAGCTGCACACATGCTGTGACACAGAAAAAAAATAATTTCCCACAATATTTCAAACAGTTGGCCCGCTGTGATAGTAACACATTGAGTGTTTTAAAAAGTGCAGTTTAAGGCTGGTAGGTTCCCGGTGTTGGGATGCTGTGAGATATTTTGCCTTGATGTCAGGGCTCTGTACAGCTTGTGCCCTTTGGGAGGGCATGTTCACGTTATGTAATGTAAAAACACGTGCCACGGAAAAACGTGCCGGGCATTGCCAACTTCAGGCATCACTGCTCATTTCGGGGGGTGGGGGATGCTGTAAATGTATTTGATGGCATGGCGTTAGTGAACATTGGGTTTTGCATGAGGGCAAACATATCGACTTAACGAGAGGCAGAGAGCATCACTTGTTGGCTGGTGTGGACCCCAAACAAAGCACGTAGCAAACTCCTCTGCAGACTGAGGACAACACACACACACACACACACACACACACACACACACACACACACACATGTCTTACCTATTTCACAGGCAGTAGCATGGGGAAGGTTCATTTATTTAATATTCAATGCATCATTTCCTACTGTCATGCAAGTAAAAATGCCTTATTCTAAGCCATGAAGTAGGAAGTTATATATTGAATGTTTGTACAGTATTTTCTCCATTAAGCCTGAAAAGAATAATGCATTAGATGGTCAACCTACATTTTGAAACAATCCAGGGACACCATAACCTCATAAACCTGCCTTTTCGCCATTGGTTTGCATCAGTTTGGTTTGTTTTTTGCTGAATTGATGTAAAAAATGTGGCATATTCAAAGACTATAAGCTAGTTTCCAGAAGGAAAAGAAAATCTAAATTATAACTGATTATTCCTGTAGCATTCAATCACAAAGGCTGTGTCTATAAGCGATGGGATTCAGCTCTCTCATGCTTCGTGGGGTTTGTTGTTTTATCTGAATGGGCTCCTTCCACGTGCAGATTCGATTTCGTTGCTGTCTGAAAGGTTAAATTTACCTCAGATCGTTTGTGGACCTTTTCTTCTTCAGGTTGATCCGTATAGAGCAGATGTAGTTATTTTCTGATACAACAAACAGCAAACTTATTAACATATATTTTCAGATTTAAAAGTCAGTGCTCATTGATTTCTAAGGTTTTCGTTAATGCGCTCTGTCCGTGACTGTGTTTAGCCAGTAGAGGTTCGCGATAGTCATCACTGTGCAAGAATAGTACTGCTCCTCACACATGACCAAAATGGCTCGAACCACCTCCCTGGCACTCCAACCGTCTTGTTGTTGCTTTATTTCTATACCAGACACCTCGACTGATGTTATACAACCAGCCACTCCTCTTGCATCTGTATGTTTTTGATTAATTTAGTGGTGAGTCGTCTTCCAAACCCACTCCTGTTCTTTTTTTTTAGTCAGTGAGCAGAAAGTTGAGACTCCAGCAACTAGAGCAACAACAGGCAGGGTGCTTTTAATCCTCCGCCTGAACATCACTTTTGACTTTGTTTACATCACCGTGGCCTCAGAGAGAAGCTCTCCGTTTAATGAGGCCATCAGGTCGGGATGTGGACCATTCCTGTAACCACTTAGTATTTTTTGGAGCAGCTCCACTGTGAATCCATCAGTCCTGTTTGTCTCCAAATATGACACGAGGACTGCGATGATGTTAAATTAGTTCTGATGAGATGAGAGAGCCATCAGATCACATTTGCTACCATTTCACTGAGCTTTCTCTCATCTCTTCATTTACATACTTATAAAAAAAAGCATGGTCATGGCAGAGCCTACTGTATGTTATGTTGATAAATCACTGAGTATTTGCATTTTGTCTGCTCTGGTCTATGTAAACATTCAAGCATTCATGCAGTGCTGTACCAGAAAGCACGAATTTACCTGGCTGAGGTGGCTGGTGCGGGTACATAGAGATGCATCAATACCAGATCTGTTCTATTGGACAACAACGTACTCAGTTTTAGTCTGATAGAACACACCGCTGCTGGCTTTGGTGCATCCCTATGCCATGAAAACAATGAAGGGCTTCTGGTCTGATTCGATTCTCACCTCGATGTATACATAACCGTTTGCATCCGAACTCACTGATATATAGATACGTATGTATGTACATGTGTTAATGTTTCATATTGAATGTCTTCCTATTACTGTTCTGTGTTCTGTGTGTTTTGAAGCATTTTAAAAGCAGAATAGAGAAGGTATGAACGGTCCAAGTTTGTGAAGTTCTAAAAAATTATTTATTAAACCAAACTCCTTAAAGCACACTTAACTTAATTAAAGCTGTCTTCGAGAACAAATAAGGCTAGTGTTAGAATTGAAAACGTTTTAACAAGAAGACGTAGATTTACCAAAATGTGAGCAGTGTAGCCGAATGAACTGTATCTATTGTGTGCACAGCTACAGGTGTACGCTGCCTTACTAAGCTGAGAGTTCACTTTGGGAGGGAAGGAGGTGTAAGAGAAGAGGAAGATAGCAGGTGCTTGTTTGTTCAGCGATAATGCGATTGCAGAGCATGTCGACTCTGGACAGTGATGAGCGACATATCGGCACAGAGCTACACTTTGGTGATTGATAACTTTTTGCATGAGCGACTTATGATTGTAGCTGTGACTGAGCGGACTCGGTCAAAGCAGGTCTGATGCACTGAGACGAGGGAACGGGGTTGTGATGTGAAAGCTTGTTCTGTGAATAGCTACTAAACGAAAATGTTTTCCATTCTTTGTCTTATTGTAATACTCCTTTTTTCTCACTATGTAAAGTCACTTATGTCTGTTTTTTTTTTCTTTGCTTTCTTGTCAGTGAGGTTTTTGTTTTCTGTAATTCCTATGCAACCCTTTTTTTTTGTAACATCTGCACTGTGAATTTTCACCATATTTGCATGTACGGCTGAAAAACACCTTTTTACTTTTCTGTTTAGGTTCTAACCCATATTTTGTTAAAACGATGGTTAATAAAAGCATTTGTGATGGAAACAAAGCGTTCTGTGGGTTCCTTGGGCTAACGTTCATCCAATGTAATCTCTAAAAATAAGCCTTTATTTAATTTTAATGTGTGTCTGGCTGCTGAGCGGTGCACGTCTCAAGGTGCACATCTGATTGGCCAGCTGAGCATCTCCTTTGTCAAAGAGCTGCTGTTGGTTCCCATTCATGAAGCAGATCTATGCGCTGGGCTGTGGCTGTCGCCATTGCAGACAGGGCTCAGGATGTGTCCTTGCAGTCTGACGCCGCACCCGACTCTGTTTATGAAGGGGCGGAGTTGGAGCTTGAAGCAACAAAAGGTGCATCAATAGAAGAATAGAATAGAATAGAATAGAAAAATACTTTATTTATCCCAGTCTGGGAAATTACTGTGGTACAGCAGCAGACAGTACTATTTAAAAAAAATACAAATAAAATAGGTGAATAAAATAAAATAAATAAATAAAACAACTGTAAATAAAATAAAATAAACAAAACAACTGTAATAAATAAAACAACTGTAATCTGCATTACTGTATCAAGTAAGAGCTGGACGAACGCCAGTGAGCAGACAATAAAAGATTCCATGCACAAACGAAAGCTGTAGAAAATGGAGCAAATTGGACTTTTTTTGTTGTTGTTTTTATTGTTAGTTACACCCCCTTACGATACAAACTTAATGCAGCTATGTGATTGGTTTTCCATGGATTAGCTGTTAAAACTTGGCAGGAATTTAATGTAAAGAGCCAAATATTCTTTAAAGTGTATGATCATTAAAAAAACATCCTCACACTTCAACACTATATATGATCATGTACACTCATGCATATTTAAGTATGGCTCTATTTTCATCATACACCTGCTGTTCTGTTTATGTTGTAAAGTAAATTGGTCAACAAATGCCGGTATATGATCAGGCTGCCATCTCTTTACTTCCTCCCTAAATGACACTGGTATTTGTTCTCTGGAAAATATAAACCAATTGGAATCTAATTAAAGCCAGAGGCTCCAGAGTCCATCGCCTAAGCCTCCTAATCTTTCTTTAAGGGAATTAAATAGCTGATAATGGCACCACGTGATTAAAAGTAACATCTGACACTTTCATTAGAATGCCAATGAATCAAGTGGCTTAAATTAAAACGCTGTGCGTGAGCAGGTAGGTGTTGTGCGTGCTGTGTATGTACACATGTGTATGTTGTGTGGGTGATGTACCGCAGGGGCTCGGTGTCAGATTTGGAACATGATCCTGCTTAATCTTCATGTTAACCCTCGGGGAGCGATGACCGAGCTCTGCTGGCCCACAGTTAAAACGAGTCAAGCTTTGCTGACTGACGCTTGTGCCGAAGGCTCCCCGACGCTTTGTAGCTGCTCCGCAAACCAGCTTAATACTTTCAAGTGTGAATCCATATGGCCAGTCAGTGAAAACCTGCTGTGCGACTCCAATTTAATTCTATGATTAGAGCTGCTTGGCGGCTTGCTCCGAGTGGAACATCACATAATTCCACAGAACGCAGATAAAGGGAGATTCAAACATCCATTGTCAGTAAGTGGTGAAGCGGGAAATTAAGACGTTTAAAGGGACTGCGGTGTGGCGCATTTGTCTTTTCTGGATTTTATTTAACTGAGATGCATCAACGTCAATCATTTCACGGCGAAGTTAACTTCTGGCATGGGTGTGTATCCTGTCACATGTAGAGAGAGAGTGAGAGAGGAGGAAAAAATAGAAAACACAGCATGGGTATCAGCAAATTGCATGAGGCTGTTTGCATAATTACCAAGCAGTGGTAATCAGGCAACATTGTCATGCTGTGTAACAACAGCTGCTTACATAACTGCTGTGTTCGTGTGATGATGACATTCTGATTGTTCTCTCCCTCAAGCCTCTGACATTATTAGACTGCAGACCCACCGGCGTTTTCATTCCACCTGCGCCGCTTCTCTCACCTCAGCCAGAGTGCGTCCTTTGGGTCTAATAACGGGGCCACGTCGATGCACACAAATAGGTTTCATGATTTCGGCTTTGAATAATTTATGTGAGTCATTCAAGAGAAATGCTGCCCGATGAGATGCTGACTCAGGCCCCAGTGTAGGGTCCAGTCATGTCCTGGTCTCAGTGACCACCAGACCTGAATAATTCATTAGATAAATGATCTTTGACCCTCTGGAAAATTCATTATGCTGCTTTGAGGTGTCAATTCTCACAGCTAACCAAGGCGGCATCCCTGTTTCTTTGACCACAGGTGTTGCATTCGTCCTCTTAACCATCTTTTACCCTAAATCCCTGCTAAACGAGCTGCTTCGTATAAATTCCAAGGTTGAACCAGGTGTGGCAGGGGTCAGATACAGACTTTTCTTTTCCTCATTTCCTTATTTTTTCATTTCCCACAGCCTTTCCTTTCTTAAAATGTATTTCTTTATGTAATATTTTTTATTCTAACACACAGTTCTATTGCTGCAGCGTGATGTTAATATGTTCTGACGTCTGTTGCTGGAATTTTAATGAACGCACATGTCAACCCAGTCAGGTCAGAGGTTAAAGGTGCACACATGCATCTAAATTTAAGTAAAGGCTTCACATGTGATTACATCATTTTTGAGCTTTTGTAATAATTCACAAAGGCGTCCTAAAATATTGATAGAGATGGCAGCCTTAGTCCTGAGTTCTCAGTAGAAGTTTCCACTGTCAGAAAAAGGTTTGTGTTTATGAGAAGAAGAGAGAAAAACGAGATGGCTTGTTTCGCCACACACCATATATAGACATGATAAAGGAACTACGCTAAGTAGGAGAGGCTCCATAGGAAATACTTTCACAACAAGAAAATGGCCTTGTGCCACAGCTGCATACCACACTTCAGCCAGATACACTGACATCATTTATAAAACCACATCTTCCACAGAAGCAAAGGCTTGACCCTCTTTTTTTATGTACTGCTGTATTTCCACCGACTTAAATGATGTTTTTCTTATTATAGCAGCACACAATGTCTGGAAACTGCACAGACTACTGCAATGCTCCCTCTCATTTTTTCCTGACATTTTGCTCTTGTGGATAATTGAAGTTGTATTTGGAGTGGTGTACTTTAACTAAAACACAATAGCTTTACAGTAATGTCCTCATTGTGTGTAGGGTACAGTATAGTGTACATTGTGTTCTGATGTCAGGTAGGGGAGGAGATAAGCTGATGCCCTGTGGAGAAAAAGGTGAAAATTTTCCATCCCTCCCTCA
The DNA here is from genome assembly GCF_000690725.1 of Stegastes partitus. Classification (NCBI taxonomy): domain Eukaryota; kingdom Metazoa; phylum Chordata; class Actinopteri; family Pomacentridae; genus Stegastes; species Stegastes partitus. The sequence goes on from NW_007578723.1 coordinate 69,068, forward strand.
CAGGAGGAACCATTCAGGTGTGAGAAGCATGTTGTGCACACACACACACACACACACACACACACACACACACACTCACACACAGCCATGATTTACTGTGCTAGAAAACAGGCTGTGGTTGTGATTGTTTAATGTTTGTGCTTCCGTGTTGAGTGATCGTGACTAAATTTTAAAATTAAGATCAGTAGTTAGCGTCAAAGTTTATCAGCTGCTATTAGCGCTCAAACAAGCTGGGTGACAACCAGTAAAATATCAATCAGCATCACGGTTGTATGGTTTGGTTTTTGCCTGTCAAATGCAGTCATGTTCAGTATTACTGTTTCAACAAAGCCTTGTTCTAGTCTGGCCCAGATGCTTCTGGATATTGGGTGGGCTACCCTGCGAAAGATGTTATTTCATGTGAAGCAAATGCAATATGTCTGACATTGAACACTGAAATCAATTGAAAGAATCCTGAAAAGTGGTAGTCTTGTCCATTGCGTGCATAATGTGCCTTCAAAGAGATGTATAGGTGGTCCTCTCAGTGTCTGTTTAGTATGCCGCTCATCTCCTTCTAGGCCTCAGAGGTCCACCAAAAGCTTATATAATAAAACACCAAAGCTGTGTTTTATACGAGCACAGCTGGAGTTATTACACCGTGGAATATGACTCTGAATAAAACAAAAGCTACGGCATTACATTTACTTCATCAATTTTACATTCCTGTCTGTTTCTTTCATTCTCCTCTGTTTTCGTTTTGAAGCATCACTACGCTCGAGATTTTATATGCAAATGAGTTTCTTATTTGCTTCTCATACATTTACTGTTGCTCTCCAACAAATGAAATGCTTCTTTGTCATTTCTTTTCCTTATTTCGACCTCACTGTCCGCCTTCTTCTGTAATCTATCTGGTATTCCAACGACGCAATAAGCATTCAGTCTGCTGCAGACACAGTAAATTTCTTGCACTGGCACCAGTGAAGAACTCTGGGCTAAAGGCACGCTCATAAATAATCTACTGATCCAGACTATTTCCACACTCTCATGAGCGCCTCTGTCCTAGGAGGAGCCGCAGAAAGCTTCACGCTGACAAACAGGTAAGAACAACAAGGTATGCACTTACGTAAGAACACACTTTGAAGTAGAAATGTATGGAAAGGCCATATTTTAAGAGGAGATAACCAGTGGAACTTCAAACATCATCAGTTTCCTGTTGACAGATCTGCTCTAAAAATGCCCTTCCTACCATACCGTGATCACTTACTCACTGAGGACACAGGATGGATTTTCTCTTTAGCTAATGCTGGTGACGAATGCAAGTTTTTCAGTGATTTATGTGAAACTGTTTGACACTGAGTCACAGTGCCAAGAATGCAACCAACTGTGATAGAAAACAATCTGACCGTTTTACAGATATCAAGCTTTCACAATACAAACTTTATGTGGCTAAAGGTATGCAGACATTTGAACAAAATATGCTGACAGATGTCAAATGCAATCCAATCCTGTTAAACATGCTGCTGCAATAGTGTCTTGATTTTGAAAGCCGGTTGCTGGAATTTGTTCCCATACAGCCAGAGGGGCATTAGTCATGCGCCCTGCTGATGTTGTGATAACAGCCAGGTTCACACTTTGTGTCGGCTCACACTTGCCAGCGTGTCCCAAAGGTGTGAGATGGGGTTGAGATCAGGACTCTGCGCTGGCCAGTAGATCCTGCTGCACCAAACCAAAAAAACAAAAAAAATGCTAAGCTCATTTTGTGCTCTTGCAACTCTTGTGAACGTCAGGGGTCTCAAACTTAACTTACCTGGAGGCCGCTGAAGGTAGAGTCTGGGTGAGGCTGGGCCGCATCAAGTATTCCCCCAAAAAAGGGTTTCAAGTATTCCAAAAAAAGTACAAGTGATCCAGTCTTCTCAATCTTTGCTAATAACAACTCAGAACATGAAAGGTTCTTCAGAACATAGGCTGCTCCTACCTACTCCTTGTTGCCAGAGACTTGACAGCGCTTCTTCTTACACAGCTGAGCCACATTTGGCATGAGGGAGGAAACAATTGAGACCCTCAGTATGGCTTGAAGATGCTCATCATTAAGTTTAGACCTGTACTTTATTAAAGTTCATGGTGGAGAAGAGCTTTTCACCCAGATAGAAACAAACAAACAAAAAAAACACATTAGCACTGGGTGACAGGGTATATTTTCCCTCCACTCAGTGACGCTCCCAAATCACGTTTCAAGTGACTAACGTTGCTAATTCGTGTTGCTGTCACGAGTCTGAGCTATAGTAGCCCCACAAGTGATAAAAAATATAAAACGCCCAGGGCAACGACTCACGCAGGTGCTCGTGAGAAAACGTGCAGACCGCTCTAACACTGAACTTTGATGTGAAGTAGGGGGCCACAAAATGTTGTCCGGCGGGCCTCAATTGGCCCATGGGCCACGAGTTTGAGACCCCTGGTCTAGACCATCTTCCCTAAAATTATGCTAATAGAATTTATTTATAGTATAGACCACAAGTACACAAACAAACAGTATCTGGACCAAGCTGGTGGTTGGATGATAGATATATGAAAGAGCAGTGGCAGCCTGATGCTTAATTAAGTAAAGTGAACAAGGAAGGAGGGGCTGATTTTAGGGTGATATAAAGAATCTAAAAAAAAAAAAAGAATGGACTGGAGCCAATAGGTGTGGCTGAGATGTGCTATGAATGAAAAAAAAACATGGATGTAGTTGCTTTTTGAGCTGGGCCCTGGTGTGTGAGTGTGACTCTGTGTGAATACGAGAGATCACAACAGAGAATTTGCTCAGCAGCCTGAGGAGAAGGTCACCCTTAACAATAATCAACAGGGCTAAAAAGGGATGCCTTGTGCGTCTCCCCAGTGAGTCTGTGTGTAACAGGAGCCAGAGTTGCCAGCCTGTCTCTGGCTGTGTGTCGCTGTGTATGCTCAGAGGGGTGACTTTAGCAGGCCATCACTGCCTCCTCACCTCTGTCAACCCTACAGGGATGCCATGGGCAATTTGTCACAGGGCATGATGTCACTGACTCCCACCCCCACCCTCATTTCCAAATGAAAGCCCTTTCTGCTGTTTAGGAGCACGGCGAGGCGCGTGAGTGATTCAGCAAAACGTGACCGCTGTCAGAACAAATATTTGTTATCTTCCTAGTGCGCGTCTCTTCCTGCAGATGGGTGCTGGAGGTTTGAGAAGCATCCAGCTTGAAGCAGCAGCCATGCATAAACGTGAAAAATATTGTAAGTTTGTGTATGCATGCATATCTCTGTGTGAGAGAGTGCTGTGTGTATATTTAGGTTGCCCCTTCGCCGCGCTTCTGCCTTATGGTAACCTGAATCGTATCCTTTTCACCTTAGTGGCTCCATCTCTGTAAACCCTGTTGCCTTTGGCTGCAGTGCACTCACAACAGGTCTTATAAAATAATTATGTTGCTGCACTCTCACACACCTCTCTGTGTGTCTGGCTTCTGCCCCGAAGCACTCTCTTCTGTCTCTGTGATTCTCTCCTGCTGACACTGGCAGGTCACATGGAGTGAAGGTGTGACTGGACATGCTGTAGTCTTCTTTTGCCCCTGACCCTCAGCTCAGCTGCTGATAGACACTTCACTCTCCACCCACAAATGTGTAGGAGAGTGGCTGCCTGGGCTGCCTAGTTTCACTGTTAGTGCAGCGTAGCGTGGTTCATACTAGAATAACAGACCGGCTAAGTCAGAGTAATCCAAGCAGAAACCTCTGTGGCTGAAAAATGAAGCCAGCGCAGAGGTGCCAAAAACTGTAGTTCCTCAAATGGCCACTTGAGACTGGCTCCAATCCCCACAGACCATCCATCCATCCATCCATTATCTATACACCACTTAATCCTCACGAGGGTTGCGGGGGGGCTGGAGTCTATCCCCGCTGACTTGAGGGTGAAGGCAGGAGACACCCTGGACAGATCACCAGTCTATCAATTTTAGAATCACCAATTAACCTCAACATGTTTTTTGGACCTTGTGGGAGGAAGCCAGAGAACTCGGAGAGAACCCGGGGAGAACATGCAAACTCCACACAGAAAGATCCTGGTGTCCTCACCATCATGCGAACCGGCGACCTTCTTGCTGCGAGGCAACAGTGCTAACCTCTGTGCCACCTTGCAGCCCCCCCACAGACCATCCCTGTTAAAATGTAGTGAAATAAGCATGTTTACAACGTGTTGCAAAAATTATTTTTGGTCCCTATAGTGGATTTCTTCATTCATAACAAATTTGCAGGGAGGGAAATTTTCTATAACTCACCTACTTAACTTGTATTAAGGTTTAAAGTTGTGCATAATTAAGGGCGTGGATGCTTTGACTGACAGGTGGGTGCCGTCGCAGCCCCAGAGGCCTGCCGCAGCTCCACTTACATTCCACCTCTTTGCTATTTTTGGATTAACTGGGGGTTTGGAGGAGTCAGGCACTGCTAAGATGGCGAGGACTGTAGCCACCACACTGAGCTTCAACCCCGTTTTGCAGATAACTTATGGGTGACGTCACAGAGAGTTGCATCCCTTCTCAAGATCAATTCACCACCTTTTAATATGTTTCTTACATCAGTCATTTAAAATGGAATTTAAAACATTCCCTTAATGCATTTCTCTTTTTTTCTGTCCTGTTGCAGCCTCATTATGCACTACACAAGGCATCATATAAATAACATGATCACAATCATGATTTATTATCATTCTGAACTGCAGATGACACTGCAGTTTTGCACAATGCTTTGCTGTTTTGAGGATGGATTGTTTTCAGCACGTGCACACACGAGAAGTTCGTCTGTGTGATGAACCGAACTGATCTCTTCACGCATGTGTGCACTGAGGCTGCATATGGTGACTTTTACTCCTGAGGACTAAAACAAACTCTTTGCTGCCCTCTCCTGGGCAAAGATGTTAAAACAACAGTGATGCTTCAAGCGCTTTAGAGAATACATCACGCTAAAGGACACATACAGATTTAAGTGTCTTCTGGGAGACAGTTCATAATATGCTCCCATGTAAATCCTATATTGATGACTCACAGCCTTCTGGTTAATATCTGTTAATCCTGTATTTCTGTTAATATCGCAAAAGCCACGTTTGCTTCTTAGCACAATACAGCACTCGCACACTCAGCCAAATCCTTTTATAAGGGTATAAATCCTCAGTGCAAATCAGGTTAATGAACAAGGCTTGGTTGGTGCCTCATCTAAAGGCTTGTGTTCTTGCTCGCAACCTCTAAATGTGTCTCATCTGTCCGGATGCTCCACAGGTTAGAAGATTAAAGAGAACAAAGCCCAGAATGTGAGGCTTGCTGGCAGCAGAGAGGCACAGTGTGACTGACCCCGTCTCTGGGGCCCAGTCATCAGAAACAGCATCACTGCCTCCATCTGTCTGAAGAACTGTATACTCTCTCCTCTCTTACCCTCTCACACGTCACACCATCTGGTCTCCTCTAAACTATTTTCATATTTGTGTGTGTGTGTGTGTGTGTGCGTCTAACACAGCCATACAGACACGTTTATGTGCCCATCAGCGCTGCTCTCTTATTTCACCAGGTGTGCTAATCTGTCACTTCCCATCCTCTCTCCCTACATCTCTCTCTGTGTCTGTGCTTTTTTGCTTTCATCTCTCCAAAGGCTCCGCTGTTGCCATGGTGACCTTCTTGCTTCATCATAGGTGAGAGCCCAATCTGGCGAGGTGAACGGGCGGCCATACCTTGCAGATTAACTACACCGACGCCGCCGTTTCTCTTCTCGATTAATTCAAACAATGAGGTTCGCGGCTAATTCATCACAGCAGCTGTCAAACATGGCTGACACTTCCGTGCCACGAGGAAGAGGTTTTGGCAGGAGATGAGTGGACGGCTCATGATTTTGGCAGCGCTGTCTGTGTGAGAGAGGATAGAGGAGGGCTCTTAAGTGTCCTCTGCTCTGTGTTGTTTCAGCTGGGCAGCCTCGGGGACGGCGGCGAGAGATCCAGAGGGGAAGATTTCCTCGGCAACACAAACAGTAGACAGACAGACAGATGGACGGCGCTGCATCCCTAATGACACAGAGTCTTGTGCATGAAGATATTGGACCTTTCATTCTGTAGGTTTTTAAATAAATTCAAGGCAATAATCACTGGATATGAACTGTAAAGTGACCCTAGAGTAAAAGCAGTTTGAAATATAAGCAGCAAACTGAAAACCCTGTTGCACAGACAACAGTGAGCTTTGTGTTTGTATTGATGCCCTTCAGATGCAGCTTATGTGTGTGCTTGTGTGGACAACAATTCCCAACAGGTCTGCTACTCTGTGACTGGGGCCTCTGCTCGCGATAACAGGATGATTTGCATTTATGTATTCCTGTAATACACAAACTAGAGGAGAAAAAAAACACAGCGGCTGTGACTTATTGTTGATTCAGAGCCTCGGGTCATAGCAGCCCTCCATCAACAGTTGTTATTGTTCACACTCAGTGGCCTCCGCTGGGCTGCTTATTATTGATGAATTCATTCAGCGGAAGCAAGAAATGATGATGAGTTTGCAGCGTTCGCGTTATGTGATTTTACATTTGTAGGGCTGTCTGGCTGAAGTCAGATGTTTTCCATTACAGTGCAGTTTCCCCATAAACAGGAAAAATCTTGTTTCAGGGCAGAAACGCACACACACAGACAGACACCCGTAACACACACATACTATTTATTTAAATGGCTGCACTTTCTTGCTGTGACACAACGATTGGGTAAATTGATATTGTGTGATTTTTTTTCTGTCTCCACAGGCACATAAGATGACAACACAATGGAAACTAGGTGATTCATATGGGTGACTGAACATCATTACCCTTTAGATTAGAAAGGAGCACAGCGTGTGTGTGTGTGTGTGTGTGTGTGTACTGTGTTGCTACTCATCTTATGGGCAGGGCTACAAGGTGGCTCGGTGGTTAGCACTGTTGCCTCGCAGCAAGAAGGTCGCCAGTTCGTGTCCCGGTGAGGACACCAAGGAGCTTTCTGTGTGGAATTTGCATGTTCTCCCCGTGCAGCGTGGGTTCTCTCCGGGTTCTCCAGCTTCCTCCCACACAGTCCAAAAACATGTTGAGGTTAATTGGTGATTCTAAATTGTCCGTAGGTGTGAATGTGAGTGTGCTTGGTTGTCTGTCTCTAAGTGTAGCCCTGTGATAGACTGGTGACCTGTCCAGGTGTCCCCTGCCTTGCCCTAAGTCAGCTGGGATAGACTCCAGCCCCCCGCGATCCTCGTGAGGGACCCTGCACCTACTAAGCTGTATACATAATGGATGGATGGATCTCTCCTTGACCTCACGGTGTTTTCCTTGTAGGTCAGTCGTGCTCAAGAAAAGACATTGGACACCTTTTTTTTTGTTTTGGACTACTGCAGCACAACCTGAGATTCAAAACCAGGAACTTATGGTGACTTCAGATGGTTCATCCACCTCTATTTACATATCCATGCTGCATCTTCACTTAAGAAAAACTGCTTTCCGCTCTGCTTTTTTCAGGTAATCAATTTATTTTTCTTTCTTTTTTTCAAACCATATATGGCTTTAATATAAAACTGTCAGAGTTTTTAAAAATCCTTAAAGGAACACATAATCTTGCAGTTTTTCTCCAAAATCTAACCAAAAATCGATGATTTGGGAGATACACACTTTCCACTGGACACTGGATTTGTTTTTAAGCTCACCAACTTTACCAACTTACTACTTCTTGAGCTTTGTGAGAAGCATAAAGACTCTTTATTTGAAAGTGAAACAACTCAGACAATCACACAATCATCCACACTGCAGATTAGAGAGTTACCCTAAGTAGAAGTACTTCTTGGCTACCGTTAACATTTAACCAAACCTTGATGTGATGCAGTCATGCTTTTTTGGGCTTAAAAGTGAGGCTCATCCCCGAGATGTGTCTGTGTAAAATGATTCATGTGCCCATAAGATCCATCCATCCATCCATCCATTATCTATACACCACTTACGTCCTCACCGGGATGCAAATCTGCGACCTTCTAGCTGCGAGGCAACAGTGCTACCAACTGCACCACCCTGCAGCTCAAGGAGAGATGTGGAGGAAAATTCACGAGAATATAGGAAAAGACAAACACAGTGCTGAAAGAATCCCACTGCTCTTTCACTAGGCTACACGATCATATATACACATAGTGCTGCTTTAAATATTGCTGCCTAACTCCTGGCTGATCCAGAAATGGGCAGCAATATGAAGCCGTCCCATGATGCAGCACCCACCGGTCACTCCCACGCCTTTAATTATGCAATACTTTAATCCTCAATACAATTCCAATGGGTATATAAAAGTTTACCCCCTGTAAAGCTTGTCATGAAAAGGGAAAGTAGCAATAGAGACCAAAACCATTTTTGTACCAGACTCTAACTTGTTTATTTCTGCTGTAAAGTTGGATTTTTTTAACATTGGGGTCTATGGGGATCAACTTGCTTTTGCAACCAGCCTCAAGTGGCCATTTAGGGAGCTGCAGTTTTTGGCACTTGCACATCAGCTTCATTTTTGTTGCTGTTTGATCATGAAGAGTTGGCACTTGGAGACGGCTGGTTTTGTAGTTCTGAACAACAGTTTTCATAAAGAAGAGTCTATTTTTATCATGTATGTGATATGAGGTAGTGCTGAGCGTTCTTGTGTATTTAAACATACACAAACTTTTTTTTTTGGTATCATATCTGTGTGTTCATTCCTGGATCTATCTATGCAAGATTACAATAAGAGCTTATTTCCATGTTTACTCAGCTTTTTGAGTAGTGAATACAAGAGAACCAAGGACTTTTCCCCCCATTTTTCTTTTCGTTCAGTAAAACATACAGTTTGACGGCGAGTGCATTTACCAGCTCAACAGCAGGAAATTAGTTAATTCATTGCAGAATGAATGACAGGTCGGCACATTAAGGCTTTGAAATGTTTGCATGTGGCACCAGCAGGAAATGGTTGCAATTATACTTTAGTAAAAACAGTCAAAACCCTGTCTTGGCTGTGCATGCAGGAGGCCAAGCAAGGAACAGTTATTATCTACAATGTCAAACAAATTATGACATTTAGTTTAGACTATTCCATATTTGGACACATGCACAAGTGTGTCTCCATATTTACGATCGAAGCTGCAATAACTTGTCATGTGCAAAGCCAACCGTGTTGCTCAACGGAGACAATAAAATGCGTCTTTGAGTTTGGGAATCATGTTAAAACTCATCACCGAATCATCTTTCACTACAAAGCGCGTGAAAGGGAAGTTTGTAGTTAACGTTCTCGGCCTCACGATGGCAGCAGAGCGGCACGGCTGGCCCGATTCCTCGGAGCGGTGGGGGACTTAACAAGGAAATAAATTGTAACCTCATCCTCTGAGCCTTTGAGGAGTGTGGTAAAAGCGCTGTGTAAAAATGCTCCTACTGGCTCCCCTCCTACCCTTCTCTCTCCCCCTCTGCTCTCTCTCTCTTTCTGTCTTTTGGGGAGGGATTGTAAGGACTGCTGCCTATTAACGAGAGTCTGTGAGAGAGATGTGTTGAAGCGAGGCCAGCTCAGCTCTCAATCTGAAGAATGTGTTGGCATATACAAGGGGCGCCACTCAAATGGAACTTTAATTCATTTACACAAAACCCAGAACAATCGTAAAAACAGACCTCACTGCCTGGAGCGAACAGTTTAGGTAATCAAGGCTGGAACACAACTTCCTCCAACCTGAGAGTTCGCCTTTCTATAGGGGCTTTTCTTGCAGTATATTTTATACATGGACGGCCTGTTGGCGTGTGTGTGTGTGTGTGTGCATGATAGTGGCTGTATGTGTGTCAGATGGTGGAGGTGGGCTGTGAATGAGCCTTTGATGTAGCCTGCCAAGTTTCCCCTGTGGACAGCAGCTGTTATGATAAACACGCTGTCTAGTAGCAACAGATCCTCCCAAGATGGTTCCCCACCCCTCCTCTCCTCTCCTCTCCTCTCTCCTCTCCTACTTTCCCTGTGTTTTCTCCCAAAGGCTGTGTTTAATGGAAGGGAAATGAAAACAATAGCAATGCCAGTCTGCGGGCCAGCAGACGGATCTGCCAACCTGACAGTAAGTCAGAGAGACTGCGAGCGAAGGACTGTGATGCATCAAACGCGGTCCAGACGTTGTTGTTTGAAGGTGCTTCCACTGGTGGGGTTAGGGCGAATTAGGGAGATTGATTGTGCATGACCGTCTATATTATTTATCAAGTCAGACCGAGAGCAGAGAGGTGGTGAGGCCTTATGGGGGAAATGCTGAATGATGCTGTTGATGAACTTTGACGTGAGACACATTTTCACAGAGGTCGTGAGATTTATTTTAAATTATTATATTATCATTAGTAGGTCTATTTTAGTCTACGCTGACAGTCAAAAATAAATATTTTACTCACTCTGACCTCGGACCAGTTTATAGTATTTCTCAAAAGTAATAACATAATAAAATGTACAAGACTGCACAGCTACCACTGATTTTCAAA
>NW_007578723.1:79886-82875 GCF_000690725.1 Stegastes partitus
TTTGTTTCACTGAGACGTAGGGACTGTGTGTAAATTTAAGCCAGATGAAACCGGCCACTGAAGTCTACCGTAATACTTCAAATACAATATTGATTTCATTGATTGATAGCCGGTGTAAATAATCTTTATACACGAATTATGTCAGAACTTCCCACTCTGATCAACAGAAACAATTCTTTATTACTTTTTGTCTCGAAGAGCAAGTTTTAAAAAAGACAAGAAGTTTCTACATCATGTGAACTTTTTAAAACAAACTCCATTGTTTCAATATCTTTGTGAAATTAAGTTTGTCATCCTGTTAAGAATAGCATGAAATATGGCCGCTCTACTGAGAAATGTTTGCGCCTAACGCTATTAAGCGTTCCTCGTTTTGATGCTCTTCCACACCGCACTAGTACAGCTTATTGCTCTAAATGAAAATCACACGGTATTAAGGCCAAAAACAACTCTTTCAACCATAAAAATATCAAAAGAACACAATTGCTGCACAAAACCTAAGTGTCGGTAAAGAATTTTCAAGGTTTGTTTTTCTCCTCCGAGGTGACACGTTCAGGTGTCCGCCGTACGCCCACGGGAGGAATGCAAAGAAATTAGTCAACGCTGTCTTTTGCTAATTCCCAGCCGCCCAGGTTTACTCATCAAAGCGCTGTCAGGTCTTGTAAAGTGATGTCACTGAGCCTTTGGTTTCCATGATCTTTGGTTCTCCACAGCAATGTCCATGCTGTCGAGTGAAGGGTTTGAGGACGGGTTAGAGAGCGCGCACACACACACACACACACACACACACAGAAACACACACACACTCACACACATATGCACTGCGGTCACGACAGGCCCAAACCACAGGCACCCATGTGGAACGAGTCAGTGAACAGACCTTTATTCCACTCTGAGCTGCTCTATGAGTAAACTAACTCAGTCAAACTCTCTCAAACTCAGCGTGTCACTTGTCCTTACTTACTCACTTCGTTAATGTACGCTGCCAGCTCACAATAGGAATTCAATGTACCGAAAGCGCCTCGCTACGTCGCTTTTATCCGGGTCGAGCGCTGACCTTCTTACCTGGAGAGTCTTGTTTGTCTGCTCTGTGACCTCGGAGGGAACTCTCTGGAGTTGGCTTGCTGCCCGGCGAGGGTACGTGCAGCCCATTTGGCCCCTCAGTACCTGTCCGACACACTGATTGGGTTACTGAGTGTGCGTGTCGGAGTAAACAGGTACTTCCCCACCTATCCAGGGGCTCTGGCACAGCAGGCGCGCGCAGAGGTACACAAAGATCCTTTTACATTTTCCACTTTCCTGGAAGCACAAACGCCAGGCGTTGTATGTGTGCGCTTATATTTATGCATGCATGCATATGTGTGTGTGTTCTACTGTGTGTGTGTGTGTGTTTATAAAAGGACAAAAAAAAAAGAGGGTGTTTTGAGTTTGGTGAAGTTGAAGAAGACTCTGCACTCAGAGGTGATTTATTTTCCAGGACACCTCAATCACTCAGTGTGCACGCGTTAAAAAATGGATGAGGTGTGATTGGAGTGGTTAATTCAATAAAGAATTATCTTTCCCATGTGAAGCTGTCTTACACGAGCTAAATGCATCTTGGTGGGATATCATGTTGCCCGTTCACCCCATCTCTATGCTCGGCACACCGCGTCCCTCCGCCGTCTCCGACGCACACCCCAGTGCACACACAACACTAAAGCTCCCCTCAGGCATCAGTCAGGGAGCCAATTCATCATTGGACATTTGTGCTGATGAGAGGAGGAGGGGGAAGGAGTAGAAGGAGGGAGAAAAGGACGCATGTGGGGTTAAAGAGGGAGTAGGAGGGAAGGGGAGAAGATGTAGAGCCCTGATCATAGTGATGGATGAGGGACAGGATGCTGGTTGATGGCTACTCTCCCCTTTGAATCCCACATGAACGTGAACCCCAAGCAGGAAAGATGGCGTATCGGATGGTTGGATGTGGATGGTGAAGGGCGAGGTTCTTGTAAGCGTGTGTGCGACTGCAGGGATGTTGTAAAGTCTCTTTTTCAAGTCCCATTTTGTTTCTTTTCCTCTATAAAAAAAAAAAAAAAAGTCCTGTCTCTGTTCGCGCCAACATGCGTGAGAAATCCCGCTTGGCGATAACCCACCACGTCAGCCTTCTGCAATGAAAACATCAGACAAAAGAGCTGGAGGACTTAAGCTGGTCAGAAATCAGTAAAACTCAGACAGGGAGAAACCACAGCACTGTCATGATCTGAGTCCAACAATTGAAGATTGGATAAATGCAGATGCCGGACTGCTGGGAAATACAACAATGTATGACAGGCCTTGCCACAACTGGGCTATTATGTTACCAGAGGATGAATATCAGGGAGTGTGAGAGAGAAAATAACTCAAAGATCCAGCCTGTGTGAGCGTTTGTGTTGTGTAAGAAGTGGATTATGTACAGTAAAGCAAGTAGCAACAATTGCGCCCCTAAACAAACAAACCACCATTATGTCAATCACTCCTATCGCCTAATGACAGCTACAACATCCTGGAAAGATTGCTACCGACTGGAGGGTAATGCAAGTTGGAGAAAGAGATACAAAGGGTGGAGAGAGAGAGGCGAGAGAGAGGAGATGGAGCCAGCGGAGTTTAAAGGAGTGGAAAAAGAGGGAAAGCGAGAGAGGAGAGGTTTCCCCTGCAGGGCTGTGTGGCTGGCTGTGTGCTCCTGTTCTGTTAGGCGGCCGTGGCTGGCTAAATAAACAATCCTAATTGGCTGTGGAGCCCCACTAGTCTGGGGTTTCACTCGCTTTCATCCTCGGGAAGCTGCTGGGAAGCTGTGGGAGAGCTGAGGTGAGGCATCATGATAAACACACATGTGCTCAATCACGCACACTCATGAGAACTCGCAGACCTGCACGCATTTCGAAAAGCAAAACTCGACGGCAATCGGGGCCGCGTTTTCGAATCTGTTTTCTTTCTGTCTTTGTGTAAATGGTGATGCATGAGAGTGTGTGTGTGTGTG
>NW_007578723.1:82970-87024 GCF_000690725.1 Stegastes partitus
CCTCTATGCTTACAGAAATAGAGACACACTCAGACATTATGCACAATCACAGTTATGATTCATACCACAGAAATACTGGATGTTGTCGACACAGCCGAGGCCCAAATGACTAAGTTATACTAACAATATTATGACACATGACTCTGGAACAAACACAGCAGAGCAGACCTTATCCATCATGGACCATTTAGATTCATCTGCTGAGGTTTAGTGAAGACATTAATGATCTCTTCTGCCGAAAACACACAGTCCAGCACATGTTGCATTGTTTTGCAATGTGAGAGACATCTAGTGGTGCACATGAGAGCTGTTTTGTTGCATTAAAAACTAAACAATCACATGTATGCATTATAATCACATAAAAGGAGGAGAAATGTGAAATTCAAGAAAAAAAAAAAAGATGGTTTGATTGGCTGCCGTCTTTCTGAAAGCGGTTTTAAATCAGCACAAGTGAAAAAATAGTTTTTATGTTTTCTGCCGCAACAGCCAATCTTTTTTTTTCTCACTGGGGTTATGTGTAAGATGGAACCTTACATGTAAAGAATGTCCAAAGAAAAGAGAAAACCTACAGCATAACTACTGTAGACTGCATTGCATTTTTTTTTTCTCAATGTGATGGAAATGTGTTGTCTGCGAGAATGAAAGAAGAAGAAAGAGAGGCTCTTTTGCTCTCACGACTCTGGCCCTTGGCCCGGCGTGGCTTGAGAAAGGGGATTGTGAAAGCGGTTGTCATGGTGGAGAGCAGGAGAATAGAGAGACGGAGACGAGGATGGGAAAGGAAAAGAACTGGTCTCTGGAAATGCATTAATTTCTCGGCTTTCAGTGTCTTGTTTTGTTGGCCAGGCAGCATGAAAGAAGGGAAAGGGACAAGCTGAGTGATGAGACGTTTTAAAACAAAACACATCAATGTCACGTTGTGTAACGTTTTTACGCGTTAGATATAGATTGTTTGAAATGAGCGGCAGTAATCGTGATGACTTGTTGCAAAAAAAGACAGCGACGCTCCTCATGACAATGCTAACATGCTGATATTTAACTACTGCTGTGCCTATTTGGAACACTGTGGTGATAACATAGACAGTGGGACAGCTGATAGTTACTAAAGATAGCGTCCAAAGCAAATTCACACTAAGCTAAAATAAGTTTCCATGCAGTTTACCGCCACCGCCAGCAAAACGGCAAAACTATCCCAATGGAGGTTGCATGGCAGCGCAAACGTGACTTTAACTGAGTGCTTATGCAAACTCCATTAAAATCCATGGTTCCAATGGGCCCCGAAATCTTTACAAGGCAGTGTTGTCTTTCCTGGATGCCCACTTCATCTGCCAAGATTGAAAGAAATCAGATGAACTATTGTCAAAAAAAGTGAAGAACTCACACCCACACATGTAAATAAAGGTGCTAACTGGAACCAAAAGAACCATTTTTGGCACCGCAAAGATCCTTTTAGCCAGAGGTTCTTTAAAGAATTCTCAAAGATGCCTCAAGGATGGTTCCTTCAGGTAGCGTTAATGGTGTTTCGAAGACCTTTAGCAAAAATAAGTTCTTCATTTTTAAGATAGCTCTTTGTGGATCCACCTGGTAGCATTTGATAATCATTTTAACTCATCTTAAAGCAAAAAAAAATGTAGGAGTTTGCAGCTTCTCTGGGCCCCTTCCATTAGAATACATTTAATAATTTTGTTGGAGTCATAACAGCATATTACAAAATGCCAACTTGCGATATTGGAAACTGTGATTGACATTTCTCACCTTTTTGTGGTGCTCTATACACCAAACGAATAATTGATAATGAAAAAAACTGTTCGCTGCAGCTCTAATTTTATGCTTTTACCTCCTACCAAGCTGAATAACAAAAGTGAGGAAGCTTTAGTACTTAAATATGTGAAAAAGCATCCCCTAAATAAAGACATTCTTCCATTGATGGTGGTACTTTGACAAACGGATGGCACTAAATGAAAAGTCCGGGGGTCACTCTGAAGTCATTCATCACCAAGTTTCTTAACGTTTCACTTCTATTTGGGCTCAAGTGGCCGACCAACTTATTGACACCGCCATTCCTAGAGCCACGCCGCTAACAACACAAGCGATCCCTGACAGCTGCGTATGAATGACTCAGCACATCATCAATCTCTGGGAATTCAAAAATAATTCGACTTTTATCGTCACCATTATTATAAATCCTTCTACAATAAACCGAGTGAAGACAGCCAATTGTTTCCTCGTTGTCTTCCAAAGCATCCTCTGGAAATTTAGAGTTCATCGCAGTTTTCTGGCAAAGTGGACCGAGCCGTGAGTCACTAAGCTGAACGTAAAGATGGCCCCGACCCAAACACAGCGATCCGTTCTCCCTCCACTCCTCTCTCAGCATTAACATTTACCCCTCGCGTGACCAACACGCCCCGGGAATCCAGACGAGCCATGAGAGGAGATTCTGTGTGTCTATGTGTGTGGGGAATTAAAGCCTCCCTATACAAGCTGTGTGTATGTCAGGCACCTCATGTATCAGACAGCACCTCTGCTCAGTGGAGCGAAATGAACAGGAGACAAGGGGCTTTCCTACCTGGCTTCAATACACTCCAAAACACACACACACACACTGATGATTACATGGGTTGAAGGGCAGAACCTGAGAAGAAAATGCTCGCTCTTGACAGCTGGAAAGGCATGTGTGTAAATGTGTTTGCCAGGAGTTTAGAGTAAAGGCTCCTCTCTGGGGCAAAAGATAAGTCATCTGATTCCCTAATAGCAAGAGAGAAATATATACGCATGCACAGCGCAGCAAACACACATGAACAAAGATAGGAAGGTGATGGAGAAGGAGGGAGGTGGCGGCGGGGTGGATACTGAGTGCTGAATGAACTGTAAGGCGGGGTTGCAGACAAGGAACAGGATTATTTGATAGGGATGAGGGTGGGCGGTAATCACTTTTTCCAGGGACCTCTCTGAAGATGTCATGTCATCAGCATTTCCCTGGCAGTGAGAGAAAGAGAGAGAGAGAGAGAGAAGGAGGGAAAGGAGGGAGAGGCTGAGGGCGAGCTTCTTCCGAAGGCGGCAGGCAGCCAACAACAACAGCCGACTCCAGTAGGTCGGCACAGGAAGGGGGAGGTGGGGGTGAGTGTGGGGATCTATGAGCGTGTGTGTGTGTGTGTGTGTGTGTGTGTGTGGAGGAGGAGGAGGAGGAGGAGGAGGGGAGGTGCTGTTAAAGCCCTTATGTGTGCACCCTGCGCTCCTCAAGCGTTCCCGTTTGTTGTTGCCGAGCCAGAAGGCCTTCGGCTGGGCCGGTCCCAGGGGAGTCGTTACACCACATTCCTTTCCCATTATTCCAGGCGTCTCTTTACGAGCAGCACCATCCCCGGATTCGGCTGGCCTTTCCTCTCGCCCCTGATGTCCTGTGTTTTCATCCTCATCATTATTTTTTGGTTATTAGCTGCCACTGCTCAGGCGAAAGATGGGGATGTGCCAGGGAGCGGGAGCGAGGAGGGGCAGGAGATTGGAGGGCTTGTGCTGCTACTACAAAGCCTGCGTGTTTGTGTGTGTGTGTGTTAGATTTAATGTTTTCCTTCTCATCCAACAAAATGCAAACCTCCCCCCAGAGCTTCTAGGTTATACAAGGTAAAGCAAGGCAGTTATCCAAATCTGTATCACTAAAATTGCTACATGCATTTCCAGCAATAAATCATAGTAACCTAGAGAAGGCCTGCTAACATCTGCTGCAGAGAACAGGTGTCCCAGCCTCTCCAGTTCCATGTGAATCACAGCAAAAACACCAATAGGGTCACAGATCACTTCTCCGCACATTTCGGTCTATTCTCTCTCTCTCTCTCTCTCATTGCTTCCTCTCCTCCCCGTAGAAATGTTCTCTTGGTCTTTCCTTTTTTGAGTCTTCCTCTGTTGGGTCTCAGTGACCTGAGGACGGAGGAATGTTCATCAGAAGTATGTCAAGACTTTTCAAAGTCTCCAGTGGGAGGAGTCTGCAGCCTCCAGCCTGGGAGGGGCGTCGTGACTGACAAGTACAGGTGAAAGAAAGTGGCTTGGGTCATCCTTGTGTCAC
>NW_007578723.1:87081-112091 GCF_000690725.1 Stegastes partitus
ACACACACACACACACACACACACAGGCTCCAACCAGGCTATGCATCTGTGGGAAAGAGGGGAGAGGTCAACTACAGCTGTGATGGGGTTCACTACAAGGGAAAGTAGAAGCTTCCTGACCCGTACGCGGTCATACATTATGACTATATTTATTTTGTATTCTGGTCTACAGTCTTCTTTATTTTGCATGATATTTAATTTCACATGGACTGAGGAATGCATTCTCCGATAGCAAGGCAAGAAAGTTTAGTCTCAGACGACTGAATCAAAGCTTGATTGAAAGCATAATTCAATACTTCATAGAAAGCGAAAACGAATTGCGCCTTCAGACTAGAAGCCGGAGCTCATCCACCTTAATCTCCTTTAACTTCTGTGTGCGCATGGGAAAACAGTCCAGAAAATTGAATGAGCTGTGGCCCAGCCTACACTGTATGATCTGGACATTTTTTTTTTTCCCTTGTTCAGAGGAAACACATTCCTTAGTTGCACCTCTGACCTTGGAGAGAGGGAAGAGATCCTGCAGAAATAAGTGGATAAATAAACAACAAGGAGAAAGTCCAGGCTTCTCCCCTGAGGTTGCATTATGTCTCTCTTTCTCTCTGCTCTGTGTGTTTGCCTGATATGCTACACTGCTGCTGACAAAATAAGATAACAAAACTCCTTTCACCAGTCTGATGTTGTGAAATGCATCTTGTTACAGTCTCGAAACGCTGCACGGCTATTTGCTGCATTTCTACACGTTGTAACCTGCACCTCAGTCACTCTGATGATTCTTCATCAGGGAATTGAACCGCTGAGTCTTTGGCTTGATTGATTTCCTGTGTTACCTCCCCATAATGGTATGTTCACCCTCACTTCCTGCCCGGCCGGATACAGAGCTGTGGTTGGCAGCTTAGCGTGGCTGTTATTTCTGGCATCAAAAGGTATCTGCTGCTTTCAAACCCTAATAAACAAATTACACCTTTAAACCTTAATAGACACAATAAGGACTCATCGGAGCGCTCTCTGCCACAGTTTTCCTGCCCCGTCCGGCTGTGTCTCTATTTGGCACTAGGCTGTTTGGCACTTTTTCAGGTCACCTCTAAAACTAATGTTTTCCCTGCCTAAATGTCATCCATACTTGACACTAAATGACAGTCTTCAGCTAAAGCAAAAATGTTGACAGAAGCTGACCAAGAACCTAGGACAGTTAGTATCTCTGAGCTTCTGGGTTTATTTTATTAACTGAAAACAAGTGGTAGACACTGCAGTTCCTTGAATGGCCACTTGAGGCTGACTCCAAAAGTGAGTCAATCCTCTTTAACCCCTATGTTAAAATGTCCAAGTTTAAGAAAGAAAGAAATACATGTTTACAGCCTGGTACAAAAACAGTTTTGGTCTCTGTAGCAAATACTTCTGTACATGACAACATAAAAGAAGGTGAAGAAGAGACGGGGTGACTGAGAGATGAGTAGATTGGAAAAAAGGACAAACGATCTAATGAATCAGAGTTAAAGAATGACAAACATTTAACTGTAACTGAACTGAGTCAGAACCCTTAATCTGGATCTAAGAGAGAACATCTGAAAGTTTGCTGCCGTCGGACTGAAACTCAGTAATGATGTCATGGTGGTGATGATCCCATAGGTAGTAGCACAGTCCACGACCCACCTATGTGTTAGTCACACTCCATCTTTTTTTTTTTTTGCAAATTTTTAGATTAGCTGGAAGTTCGGCGAGCTTCAAAATTGCCGTTCTGGTTCATAGGCGGCGTCACAGAAGGTTCATCCCTTGTTGTATAGAGACAGTGGATGCCACACTGGTGCTACGCTGAGCTCTCACCAGCAGCTGACACCACTTCATCATCATGTGTTAGAGGACTTTTTAAAATCTTCATTTCAGTCAGTAGGAATTCCCAGAACACTTCACGCCAATTGTAGCACAAAGCGTCTACATCCATTTTAAAAGTATGTATCAAACAGTGTAAGACTTACATGAGCACATAGAACAGTATATCCACCTGCAGCGTTCACAAATCTGGGATAAAGTATACTCACACCAGCTGTACTGAACACAGATTAAAGTGGTATCCTGTTCCTTTTGGCAAGCACCAATATTACAGCTGTGTCTACATCAAACATTTAAATGAATGTAAAAACATTTTCAGAAATGCACGACTTTTTGTGAACACAAATTGAGAGCAGAAGAGGAGGAGATAAAGAGGGGCAATGAGATAACAGACAGAGGAAGGAGCTGTGAGACTAAAGTAAGAGTTGTGGCTGTCAATGAGGCTCGGTCTATTCAAGTCTACTTACTAGTGTGGGAGAAGTCTGATCAGTCAAATTAAGCAAAAGCATCTGTGTCGGTGTCGCATTTTGATGTGGAGGAATGAGCTTTGACACAAAGAGCAGGTAAAGTGGCTTAAAGAGAAGAAGGATTTCACTGGAGGGTGCAGAGAAATACAAAGCTGTTAATGAAGCAGTGACCAATAAAAGACACATCATTATGAAAAAAAAATCATAAAACCAGTTGGATGAGAGGGATGAATAGTCTTAAAACACTCGAACGTATTAAATATTCTCTGCACACCGGCTATAGCTTCTGTAAATACTGACCTTGGAAATATACATTTCTCCATCTTCATAGGATCATTTACAACATCATGAAGCTTTATATGATGGTGTTTCAGAGTAATTTCACAGAACACATTAAGAGCCTGATTAATCTTAATTGTCTGGGTTTTAGCATTAACTCTCCTCTCCATGTAGCAGTATACCTCCTACAATTACTTTCCTGCTCTAACATGTCACGATATCTGCGATTAAGTAGGTTGTTATCTGATCTTTGGGTAAGATGACCCTTTGTAAAAGCTTTTGTACAGGCTTGAGTTGGATTTTAGATTTTTGGGTTTAAATTCTGCTCTGTCGTCTTTTGATTTGGAGCAAGTACTTCTTCTTATGACTCTACTTGTATTTTTTTTCTTCCTTTTCTTACTTCCCTATTATTGACATGTCCAGTTCCCAGAAGGTCTCATCGGTGAAGTGTGGAGTCCTGTGGCGTAGCTGTAAAATAATGGCTCCCACATGGCTGTGAAAGCACATGAAGTTATGCATGTACGTACAGAACAGAGAGCGAGATCATGTGTATTTTTTATTCCTGCGTTTTCTATGTCTGTGCCGTGTGCGCTCTCTCTGGGTTTTGTGTGTTTCAGGGTGCTGTTGTGATACACTGTACGTCTTGCGTTTATCACAAGCATCAAAAACGAGAAGGCCCGGCATAAGGCACAGGCAGGTGCTGTTACACGACCCTCTGTGATACCTACACTTCACACACACACACGCTCAGAGTATCTGTTCCCTCCTCTGTCATCACCTCCCTCTGACAAACCTCCTGGAGGCCCTACACTATACTCCACAATAGAATTTTATTCAAATATACTGCCTTCTCTTTCTCCTCTCTCTTTTCCAACACACACACAAATCCCATTTTATTTGAAGGATTTTCAGAGGCTTGAAGTTATTAAAGGAGCCAGTATTACCCAGAGATTAGCAGGTGAAATAATCTTTTTTAATTTGTGTGACTTTATGTTTTTCCTTTCATTTGCACCCATCAGAAAAAACCAGAGACTATTTCTTTTTTTTTTCTTCTCTTGCTCTCTACTCACTCAATGTTTTTTTTCTTCCTTTTTTTTTTCTTCTGCTCCTCTGTGATTCGCCTGTGATCCTCTAACTGGCTGCACAGGGGGATTTCCCAGATGATGCAGTACCGAGGTTTGACAGTACAAGGCAGTATTGTAAATCTATGCTGACAACACATCATTAGTGTTTCACTAAGTGTTAGGAATAACTTCAAGTGGGAACAGAGCAATCGGGCTGTGCGCTGCTAATACGGTAATCTGCGAGTTACAGGATAACTAACCTCCACTGCTATGCTCTAATTTCATTGGAAATCTAATAATGTGTGGGAATTGACAGAAGGAAACAAGTCAGCATCACTGAGGAATTCCCTTGTTGCTGTGAGCTTGCCTGCAGAAACTGATCGGGAGGCTCGGCGGTATCATTAAAACCTTCCTGGGTTGGAAGGCTGAGGAGGGAGCTTTATTTTTCCTCAGGGGATGATGGGGATGATAAAGGGGAGGAGATATGAGGTTGTCCTGCACTCTCTGACATCAGCGGGTCACAAGACAGTGCATGAGGCCAACGGCAGCACACAGCGGAACGGACTAAGATAGCTGTTCTTGTGTCTTACCGTTAGATGACGTGGCCGTTTGTGGTCTGATTGTGTGTCTTCTTTGTCTGAGATGCAGAAACTCAGCAAAAGGGAGAAAGCAATAACGAGGGTGTAAATATTGCAATGTGCAAGAGCTGTTTTCTCACCCTGCTCGAAGGCCGGCCACACATTGTGACGGATAAAGAGCAGATAGTCGTCTTTGTAAAGCTTTTTAATTAAGCAATTTAAGCTGCATTGGGAGCAATTTTATGTCCTGCCACAAATTCTCAGTTGGATTTAGTCCTGGATTCTGAGATTGTTGTTTCGAGACTATTAATGTGCAGCTTTGGGCTTCGTGTTTGGGGTCATTGTCTTGCTAGAAAATAAATCTCCAAAGTCACAGTTGTCACAAACTGGAGGAGAACTACACAACGAGGGCTTTCTGCCAACATTTCCTTGTGCTGTGAATCTTCCAGGGCCAGCTGCAGAGAATGCAGTTTGATGATGCTGCCACCATCCCTAATGCTGAGGAGTGTTTGTTTCTGTTGAGGTGCTGCTATTGGCACATGCATACATGTCAAAAACACCAGCGTTGGTGTTATAAAACCGAAGAAGGTTGGCGATGTTTCAGGGCATACCAGCGTCATGTGATTTGTCCTCCCCAGTGGCTCTCTGTTGTGTCATAAGGCTTTGGAACCACCTGAGGCACTGATGTCTTATGTGGCATTTGCTACAGACTTGGAGATAACTCTGTCTGGACTTATGCTATCAGTTATTTAGTTTCACGTTTTCAATTAATTTGCACATATTCCCTCACGATTGATTGTTAAACTCACAGATTTCCTCCCATTTATTTAATAAAAATGGATTAGACACAGCTATTAATTAACTGTAAATTTAATTTGAAACGTAAAACTCCTTGGAAATCAGTTTCCCAGGGCTTTAATTTAATGATAATCTATTATCAAAATCATCTCATGTTGCACACAGTGGTTTCCAAACCTGCCTTACTTAGTATACACACAAAAATATATTGGAGCAAACATTTTCTTACTGATAACATTTATTTATTTATTTTTTGGTACTAAGCAGAATTTTTTTAATGCCACATATGAAATGAAAAATACTTTATTTATCCCAGAAGGGAAATTCAATTTTTTAATGCCACATATGGAGCCAAATATCCTCCCACTCGTGCATTCGTGGGATAAAACTGATCATGCAAAGTTGATCAAAGTTTCTCACTCTAAATGTAATTTTATACAAATTACAATAAAAGTTTTTTTTTCCCTTGCAGGTGATAACTACGGGAGCCCGTTGATTAAACAACCCGCCCCTGTGCGTGTTAACCTGGAGATCCTGTGCACGCTGGTCACCGCTCCGGACGCACGGACCAGCAGTGCGCGCTCGTAATCTCTGCAAAAATTATTACTGGGGGCTGGCAAGGGGGGGTGGAGGTTGCCTTTCGGGGGGTGTCGAAGCGGGTCCCATGAATTGGGGATGGCGCTGTGTACAGTGTGAGCGAGTCAGCGAGCCAAAGTTGCAGAGCACAGGCAGGAAAGTTCGCTGGAGAGGCGACCCAAGTTCTTCTGTCATTTTACCCACGGATGTCCAGTGCAAAACATGCGGACGACAGGCTGCAAATAACAAGGACTTCTGTGTTTTGGATGTTTTTTTTCTTTTTTCTTTCCCAGTGAATTTCCTCCTTGTCCTTGGAAAAATAACAGTTAACGGTTTGCTGCTGCCTCCGCTGCACGCTGGCGTTTCAATGGACTATCTTATCATTCAGTGAGTAACTTGGACAAAAATTGATTGCATGGTTTCCTGACTTGGAGACAACTGTTTTATCACGAGTATGACCTAGCTGAGGACGTTATGCCATGTAGCCTAGTCTTGGGTGTTTAAAAAAAACAAAACAATGAACTCCCCCCGTGACCAGGAACTGGCACCCTTATCTCGGAAACACCGACTCATGGCTGCAGCTATGCCCGGTGAAGACAGCCCATTGCCCGGCAACACTTCCAGGAGCGATCGGAACGGATTAGGGGGACTTGTTCACTGTTTTATATGTGGCAGCGGAGTTACACCGGGCAAGGAAGTAAGGTTACAAGTGACATATCAGAAGGAGAGGTTTCCCTTTTTCCCGTTTCTGCAAAATCAGGAGCCAGCCCCGGGCGCGTGTGAAGTGAGCCCGGATGGACATGCGCTGGTGTGCGCCGTGTGCCACTGCTTCCTGACGGAGCAGTGGAACTCGTTCGAGCGGAGCAGGACGCCCATCGAGAAGCGCATGTACTGGCTGAAACGTCCGTACCAGTGCGACTCTCGCCGGGTCCCACAGGAGTGGAACATCTCCTACGACCTGGAGAGGAGGATCAGTGTCAGCAGCCAGAACTACGACGGGGGCGCAGAGTCTGATTTCTCCTCTTTTTCTGAAAACGACAACATATCAGACCAGGAGATGGATTTGGTCGACAGGGTCGGCGTGGGCAAAGACAAGTGTCTGAGAGCGTCCGGCAAGTCGTCAAGAGACGGTAGCAGGAAAAACAATGTCATCAGTATTAAAAACAGTCCAGATTCACAGCGGGCAATGCGCTACCCGGCGGGTGTTTATGGGGCGCACGGATCGCCAAAAGCGGAGAATGTTCTGCCAGCGAGGCGCGGTGCTAAAATTATGAGTAATGTCTGTCAGTCATCAGAATCTCTGGCAAAGTCCCAAGAGAGATTCCCCCAGCGATGCTATGACAGCCCTCTCGCTGACACACCTGTGCAAGACAACGGGGTCATTATGCGCAACAGGCGATGGCTGGAGGAGGAGAATGTCAGACATGTGGAGCCGCGTCAGATCCAGCGTGTTGCCGACAGCAGCTGTGCTCCGTCCAGACATCCGTCGCTGCTGTACCGAGGAAGAGGCGAGGAGAGCTCCAGTGCTGCTCTGTCTGCTGTTGGCACTCCACAATACAGCATGACTGTACCCAGGGAGAACAACTCTGACAACTCTGATGAAGATGAGATTAACATCACAAGTGATGATGACAGGGACATGTATGACAGCAGAACAGGCCCAACAACTCAGCTGAAACCTACCACAGATGTTTCACCAAGAAAGAGTGTGCAGCAGCAGCACCACACTGCAGACTCCAGTCCAGAGGAGTGTGTGTGTTACATCTGTGGCACTGGCCTCAGACATGATGGTCGCTTTAAAGTCAGTGTTCAGAAACAGGAGCGGGCCCAGGGGGAGCCCTTCTTCCCCTTCCTGTGGCTTCACTCTGCTCCCCGGGGTGCCGTACCTATCAGTCCATCAGGTACGACCCTCGTGTGCGGCAGCTGCCACACCTCCCTCCTGCAGCAGTGGCAGAGCTTCCAGCTGGCCGATGTGCCTGTCCTCCAGCGCCTGTACGTCGTCCCCCTCAACCAGTCCACCAGCGCTCGACATCCTTCCCAGTCTGCTTCACATGAGGAAATACCCCCAGGGTCCATGGAGTGCACACCAGAACCGAAGGCTTCCCAGGAGGCCTGTTTCCTCTGTGGCCAGGAGTGCGGAGGAGATATGAGGGTAGCGTACGCACAAGCTGGTGTTGGCAAATCTCGTGGTGTCATGTACTTTCCTTTTATCAACATGCTGCCTTGCCCGCCTAATGCTCAGGGAGTGAGGAACGGCCGTGTACACTGCTGCCCACAGTGCCACTTTATCCTGGAGGAGATCTGGGGAGCGTATCGCCTCAGCCTTAGCGAGGACCTCATCACCTCTGTCAGCTCCTTCCTGGTCAGGTACCACGCCGCCATGTCCATCGATGGGTCCGGACCGGCCCGCTCTCAGACGGGGGCGGCGTCGCGACCCAGCACCTCCATGTCGGTGTGTTACCTGTGTGGGGCTGAGCTGTGTGCAGGAGGAGAGTACCAGCTGCACGTCAACCCGCCTGGTCGCTGTGGGGAGAGGGAGCCTTTTTTCCCATTTCTCACAGTCCACCCTCCCGCTCCCCACGCCAAGCCGGTCGACGCCACAGGCCTGGTGTCGGCCTGTAACCTTTGCTACCACGACCTGCACGCTCAGTGGGCCCAACACGAGAGTAAGGGCCTGGGTCCCTCCACCCCATCTACCTCTGGCTTATCCAGTGCCAACCCCCAGCCGCCCAGCTCCCCCTGGGCCCGCCAGTACAGCTGCGAGTCTTTTGTGTGTTTCTTCTGCAGGCAGGAGCAGCGCAGGCAAGGCCGGCTGTGCGCGGTCACCGTGGCCAGGCTGCCTGTGTTTTTGTACGCACCTCGCAGCACGCGCACGCTCCTGGTGGACGACGGCAGGAGGCTGGTGATCGGCTCATGTGTGGAATGTAAGGCGATGGTGCAGGTGGGACAGAGCATGCAGCAGGACAGGGCAAGGCTGGGACCCGGAGCATCAGACGGGGACAGGAAAGACCAGGAATCAGCCTCGCCACAGTCTAGACATAAGGTAAGAGCGAATGAAGCAGCCTCATGTGACACAACACAGTCATATTCCTCTTTTTTTCCTCCCCTCAGTGATTTGGAGTTCCACTCTATGGATTCATAAGCTTGGTTAAAATGACACTTCCTTGTCATCTGGTGACCATCTCTACTCTACAGGGCAGTGCAGACTGAGTTAAATGAAAATGCTTGATAAAGAAATGCAGATTAATGACCACAATTAAATGCATTAATATCCTTGTAAACTTAACATTTAGTACCATATTGCATCCTGCTTTGGCTGGATGAGTAGTGTGTGTGTTTGTGTGTGTGTGTGTGGCCAGAAACCGAAAAGACTCAAATATTTTCAGCTAAACTCACTTCTGTAAACACCAGCGGAAGACTATGGGGATCTGAAGGCCAAGGCCGGCCTCCGTGTTTGCTGTGTACATTTGTGTGTGTTTATTTGAACAAGCATGACTGAGTATGTCTCACCTGGTGCTGACCAGTTTGTTTTGGTGTTAGCGCAGCGAGGAGTATTTTGCGAGGAAGTTAGTTTAAAGCGAGTGCGCGCCGTATTTATTTTGACAGTAATAATGACAATTACGGTTCCAGCAAAGATGCGAAAGAAATGCCTCCCCCCTGCAAATTGGGCCTCATTTCCTCGGAAAACATCAGCTTCATCATTCTGTCGCCGGTCCCTCAGAAAGACAATGCAATGGGAAATTGAATTTGATATGTTATGTGGAGTGCTAATCTCAATATTCATCTTCACGTTGAATCAGACAGCTTAATATAATAACAGCAGACACATGAGGTGAAGAAAGTGTACGTTAGGCCTGTCTTACTTCTACTTTTTAGACGGATTTAGGGAGAAATATGAAGGATGATGAAGATAAAAAGACTACACCAAAATGACAAGTATGAAATTGAATGACATA
The DNA here is from genome assembly GCF_000690725.1 of Stegastes partitus. Classification (NCBI taxonomy): domain Eukaryota; kingdom Metazoa; phylum Chordata; class Actinopteri; family Pomacentridae; genus Stegastes; species Stegastes partitus. Next base: position 96,627 of record NW_007578723.1, read on the forward strand.
AGTGACGTTTAATTGCTCTATCTGTACATTTATGCTCAGATACTAGAATTAGAATTAGAATCGAATAAAACTTTATTGATCCCTTCGGTACAAGACCTGAGGGAAATTGCTACACCAGAAAAAAGCAACACAACACCAATATAAAATCAGCAAACAACGACAGCATTCACTTCATACTACACAGTGTCTGCAACAAGTTGTTAAAGCACAGTGTCAGTAGCTTAGGTGAAGTGTTCTACACTGATCTCTGCTCCGTCTGGAATAAACGACTGCTCCTTCAGTCGTTTACGATCATTGATACAGTTAGCTCAGTGGTAGAAGACTTATGCGTAATTGGTATCAATACCCGCTGGATGCCACGAGACGCTGATTTTCCCCAAATTGAGCAGCAACAGGATAATGTTTCTCCCTTCAGCAACACATTCAGTCATGCAAGGTTTGTTGCTCCAGCTCTTGTCATAGTTGGATGAACTGGCTGTGATGTGTATTTAAAGACACTGTGCGTAAGGACAATTGTTCGTTGTGGCTTGTTAAGCCGTTTCCCACACACAAAAAAAAGAATTGCATAGTGTAATAAGTGACTTTGATGAGTTAAGATGCTTGCATAGGTGGTCCAGATGGGCTGGCTCAGTGACCGGGGCATCTACTGTATACACTTCCTCTGAAGAGAGATCATTCTGTCATCGTTCACTTTCTTGCCTTTTTCTGTTTCCACTGTTTTTTTTTCTTCACAGAATTCATTTCCTGCTGTTCTAAAAGTTTGAAATCTGCTTTTTCCAGATGATCAATAGCAGAGTTGTGGTCTGGTGGGCTACATGGAGGGTCCAGTGCAGGGCAAACAGAGAATGGGTGATGTGCAAATGAAGAGCTGAGGAGCATTTAGACAGCCAGCTGGCCCTGTGAGCAGATCTGTCATGCAAACAAACACTGACTGTCCAGCCATGCGGGACATGTGAAAAACATCTGTGAATGCCATTCACACTCGGCAACCTCGCTATGCTGCACGCTCGCATCAGCTGCGTCCACCTTTTTCTGTCCCTTAAAGAAGTGCTCGGAGTAACGCCGTCACTTTTACCGTTGCGATCTCCAAACTCTTCATTCGCACGTGAGCTCATAGCAATCATATGTGAGGGGGGATATTCCGGATATAGGGTGTAATTATGGGAGCGACTTTCCCTCCCGCCAAGGTTATCCGATCAGAAAGTGGGTGACATGAGAGGGGTGTCAGGGCGGGGAGGGTTTCGGGTGATCGTTTTGGACGGGGGACGTTTGCAGGTGGCGCAGCCGGTTTTGGCCCGAGCGAGCCGGTGACCTCATGGCTGAGAAAGTGCCAGCGTGGGGGTGGAGGGCAGGGGCAGGGGCAGGGCGGTGCAACAGAGCTGCAGGGGAACAGGTGCTTTGTCCTCTAGTGTCATGCTGTAAGCTCGAGAGGGTCTGTCATCGCTGGGGTTTGGGCTGTCAGGAGGGAGTGCCCATCTGGTTCCCCTTAGCGCTGTGTGCTCTTGGTGGAGGGGGCTGTACAAATATAAACATAGCATACAGTATTCTATTCTAATGTCTTTTTTTTTACTCTTGTTTCTCTCATGAAATAAAAAACTGCAGCAAGGACAATTCCCTTAATGAATTGATGTTCGCCACCAAGACAGAGAAAAATGAAATCCTTGATTAGGGCTAGAAGGAGACCTCGGCTGCGGTAGTCATTATACCGCGTGTAATGGTGTAAACATTATTGTGCATGCATGAATGCGTCTTGCGAAGTGCGATAAGGGGCGGACGATGCCGTGCCGCCTGATTTCCCCCCCGCTCGGTGGTGTATATGTGAATTAGCACAAGAAATGAGATCTGCCACATGACACTCTGGAAGCTGTTAAAAGTAACACACGGACATGCGCACAAGCACGCGATGGCTGGTTATCGTGTTCGCCGCTCTGCTACTGTGTGTTTAATTAGTATGTTGGACGTGACCTTTGACAGGTGCGTAAGTATAGACTACCAGCCGACGAGTCGGGAGGGGCGGCTGGTCAGCAGATCCTCCACTTGCGCTCTCAGCGAAAACAGATGTCCACTGAATTGCAATTTGGAAACCTTATTAGGTGCCCTTTTTTATCTTTAATTTGAAAATAAGTTTTACTTTACTGTCATTGTGGAGGATGTAGTTTATGGTGCTGTTGAAGTGTCTTCTCCATTTATATCACTGAGACTAAAGGACAGAAACACCTCTATGCATGATGCAATTCCAAACAGAATATTTCCACCACAGTTAGCAAAGTGTTATTTTTTCATCCAATATGCTCATTCTTTTCTCTAAACATACCTTTGATGATTGTGGCCAAAGGGCTCAATTATACCTACATTTGTTCGGAGCACTTTTTCCAATATAGACTATTCAAATTTATAAACTCTCCGTCTGCCGGTTAGAGGAGCCCATGGCTGTTGAACGGGTACCACAAGGATTGAAGAGTCAGAATTTCTTTTTTTCGCTCTAATGACAATTCTTCACCTGCTTTAGGGCCAATTCATGGTTTTCTGCATGACTGATGTGGACTTTTGAAAAACAACAGCGGATGCGCGCTCGCTTCTATTCGTAGTACAATAGGTATGCATCGGTCTGTTATGCAGATGGTCACATTGCCCCTCGTAACGAACACAGAAATACACATGGCTCCTGAAAGGCAGCCTGTGACTTTGCAGTTTCGTGAATTGGCCTTTACGAGTAGTAATGCTAAATTCAGAGCAAGATAATGACGCTCTGAGACGTAAAAGTGTGCCCAAACAATTCCACATATTATAATTAATGTTTTCTTTTTTCCATGAAATATAAAGTGCATCAACATTTTGAGAATGTATTAGTTGCTAATGTCTGTTTGCTGAAGGGGTTGTATTAGTTTTATTTATTTTTACACAATATGCAGTAGAGCAGGGGTGTCCAATCCTGGTCCTCGACGGCCACAGTCCAGCATGTTTTAGATGTTTCCCTCTTCCAACACACCTGATTCAAATGATCAGGATCGTTATCAGGCTTCTGCAGAGCTTGATGATGAACTGATCAGGTGTGATGGAAGAGGGAAACATCTAAAACATGCAGGACTGTGGCCCTCGAGGACCAGGATTGGAGACCCCTGCAGTAGAGGATAGTAAACCATGTGACAGCTGCAGTTCTGATGTGCCCCTTCGCAGTGACTTGAGGAGAATGAGGGTCTTTTTCAATGTAATTTTTGAAACAGTCTGCACCTACAGATACTGTGTGTGATATCAAATCCAGACAATTCCCCGTCAGTAGTTTGCGTGCCAAACAAAATGCACCGAAGGCCAGTCAAGTGTGGTTTCTCTTCCTTATCTTAATAAATGTCCAAATGATTTTCTTAAAATTAAATTCCACATTTAGTTTCATTTGTGCCGCTCCCGAAATCGAAGCTTACTTTTCCAAATCACACACTCATGCGAAGCTCGTGTGTGCAAAGTTAATGAAAGGTGCAGTTGCACGGTGCACTGAATCCCTACTAGCACCAGGGGAGCTGTAGCTGGACCTGCACTCAAGTATTTCCAAGAAGTTTTTTATTTTTTATTTGCTGCTTTAACGTAGAGACAAAAAAAAGATAGAAAAGACTAGATAACAGAGTGGAGATGGATTACCCCAAATGCTTACAGGCCATAAACAAACACACGACATCACAATGTTATGTTTCCTAAGCTTACACCAACTTTGGTGTTGAAAACATGCGCCTCATATATTATACTTGACACAAGTTTTAGTCATTCAGATGAATTCTGCCGCGTGACAATGAAACCGAACATACCTCCAGAGTCACCAGACTAACCGAAGTATCTTCAGCGACAAGAAGAACAAGGCGTCCTGCAAACAGATGGTGTGGCCCCCCCACAGAGAGATGCTTATAGCTAAGCCCACAGTCTCCCTGCAGTCAACAGCATGTCCTCTGCTTGTGCAAGGGCGCAGAGGATTCAGGCAGCAAGTAAATCAATAATTAGTCAGGCCTTGCAATGAGAAAGACTGCGTAATTGTCTGTAGATACACAGACAAGCCTCTCCTTCTCAGATGCACTCGTATGTGTGAAGACAGCGTGAGTCTGTATCCGCACGTGATGTTTTTCTCTCAAGGGCAGCCTGCTGAGTGACTTTTTCAAGAGGATGATTATTGTTGACCTGCTAGAAGAACAAAGACAGGTTTCTGTGACTGAATTCAATCATTCAGTCGCTGTGTGTGTGTGTGTGTGGGAGGGATGTGTGCGTTACATGTGCTCAGGTTTTCTCTGTTGGTACGCTGCTCCTTTGTGTGCATGTGTACATATTGTGCGGCGTAAAAGATGTTCTCGCTGCACGGCCCGTATCCTGCAAAAGAGGTATTTGCTGTCACAGGAAAAACATGCCGGCGTCCTGACAGTGTCGCCACGGAAGATTTATAGCGTAGCGAGAGAAGAAGTGAATGCAAAGTTACACATTGAATTTAGATGTAATGTCGAAAAGGGAGGGGAAGAAATTACCCTGAGTGAGTTATTGGAAGAAGAGAAAAGAAGAGTGGGAGGCGGAGAGAAGGTGAGGGGGTTAATGGGATTTAAATTGTAGCCAGAAGAAAACAGAAGAGAAAAGAGTCTTGTTCTTATCATTTCAGCATAAAAGGAAATATTACAGCATCCTCAGCCACACAATGTGTTGTACGCAGGAGGAATATTCTATTAAAACGGTTAATTTGAGGCGTGTGAGGTGTTGTGGCCTTTACATGTGGTGTGAGCTGTCCCTGTGCATGCCTGTGCGTACGAGTGTGTTCAGTCAGAACCGTTCGGATTGCGTGTATTGTGCAAAGTTCCTGCAGCTGTGCTCCTCTCCTCTCCCGGCAGTGCGGTCCGACGGACAGCCTTGCGTTTCACGGGGAATCCTCTGGTATTTGGGGGGCTTAATTTCAAAGCTGCTGGAGGTGGGTTTTGATTTAGCTCTCAAAGCTTTAATCACTCTCTTCCCGCTAGCCTCGCTCAGTGCTGCATTCTTGCCCATATCTGAATGGAGAGATCACATCATGCATGGAGCAGATGAGATGGAGGTGTTCCAGCGGTTCATGTTTTTTCCTTTTATGTCTCAACCCAGCCTTCGCCGCTGTGGTTTGACAAGCGGACCCGTCTCAGAGTTCTCTTGCTGTACCTACGGCAAGGGTGTGGCGTTTGAGCAGTGTATGTCACAGCTGTCAACGTGTTGTAAAGAGCACCCTTTGATCTAGCTGCAGCACCCCTCCTTCACTGCTGCTATACAGTAGATATGTATGCAGGCATGACCACTATGCATGTGCGTCATGGATGTATTAAGAGAACTCAATATAGGGGTCAGAGATGGCGTCCATTCTTTCCAATGAAAGCTTCATATGTCCATTGTTCGGTCTCCTGCACATCCTGAACTTTCCGGCTCCACATAAGAAGCGGTCATAGAAAAGAGCTTTGGAAAAATTCTACAAATATTAAACTATGTGGGTGTCTGTCAGTCAGGACACCTCTCGGCTGATATTTAGGCTGCAGGTGATTTTTTTTTTTATTTTGTTACAGTGCTGCGGTTGGTCTCTGCAACAGCTGGCAGCAATGCCGAGTCGCAGGGCCACATCCAGTTCATGGTTGTATTATAAAAACCGGACTTTAGCTCTACTTGATTTGAATGCAAATTGCTCACTCAGTGCATTAGCCAAAAACGTTTTCCCGCTGCCAAGATTTCTTTGTATTAGTGCTTCTCCCACTCAGTCCTACAGTCACATAAAAATAGAATTTTCCGCTCTCTGGGGATGCTTTGCAAATGTAAAAACCTTTATGGATTAAAAATTCAAAATAAAAATGGTAATAACCGGTCTTGTTTGCAGTCCTGTCAATAGTGTTACAAGTGTCTCTTTATCATAGAGGCCTATGAGTGAAATGCTTTCTGATGGTTTTTGGCTGGCTGAGCTGCTGCACCGTATCCAGCTCTGTTGATACGTCCACGACACAGACTCGCACAATTGTGTTTAATTTGTTATGGCTGAAACAACCTCATACTAGTATTTAATAGTTAAAGCAACACCATAAAAATATGTTTATAAACCCACAAACTAAACTGCTGTGAAGGTAATGCGGCTGCCCACGCTACTTATGTGCTTTAGGCATTTTATGGCATCAACATCAATAAATTTACATCAATAAGACTGCTGGTTTTTAACGAGGCTTTCTGGACTTTTCTAGAGTAAAAACATGGTGTCAATGCAGGAAATGCGTAAAAGACACAGAAGGAGAGCTGTGGGACTGAAAACACCTGCAACCAGGTGAGAATTTGTCATGCCAGTTTCATCGCAATTAGACAACTTCATGATAACGAGCGAGCTGCAGGGTGGCGCAGTTGGTAGCAGTGTTGCCTCGCAGCAAGAAGGTTGCCGGTTCGCGTCCTGGTCCCAGTGTCAGTTTGCATGTTCTCCCCGTGCAGCGTGGGTTCTCTCTGGGTTCTCCGGCTTCCTCCCACAAGGTCCAAAAACATGTTGAGGTTAATTGGTGATTCTAAATTGTCCGTAGGTGTGAATGTGAGTGTGCTTGGTTGTCTGTCTCTAGGTGTGGCCCTGTGATAGACTGGTTACCTGTCCAGGTGTCCCCTGCCTTCGCCCTAAGTCGGCTGGGATAGACTCCAGTCCCCCCGCGACCCTAGTGAGGATTAAGCGGTGTATAGATAATGGATGGATGGATGATAATGAGCATTAAATATTACAGGTTCTTATCATTCTTATATGTCTGTGAAGATTCTTAGTCATCCAGGTCACTGATATTCTCGTAGTTTTTGGATTTGCTTGAGTTTCTTGAAGACGTTTCACCTTCAAGCCATTAACACCTGAGTTTTGGTTTCAATTTGGGGTTTTTTTTGCTCCTCCCCCTCATTATGCGAGTCGTTAGTACTCCCCCTGCCACGATGGGGTTCGTTAGATGTAAGTATCTGAAACTCCCAGCTAGTCAGTCAGACTGATGAAGCCTCTTGGATGAGAGGTGGAACGTCTTCAAGGAAGTCCAGTTGCTGCGACTAAACAATGAGAGTTATTCTTATATACTATTATATTTTCTCTTGCCGTGTTTATATATTGACCGACAGTCCAATTACATCAATGTGAGCTGCGTAGATTCTTAAAAAATGCCTAAATGTCAGAATTCCATAAAGACAATTGACAAGAGGAAGCGATAGAGTGTCGAATAGAGAAGGTGGGAGCGATTGAATGAATCAGCGTTCCTTCTGTCCTGTGTTGGTGCAGCGTCGTTGATCACAAAGAGCGGATGACGCTATGCTCTTCACACTGTGAGAGAGCATAGCGTAGTTTTTATTTTCTTTGTCCACAAGGTGTTGTTGGGAGAGACGGGGGTAGAGGGGTTTTTAAGGCTTGAGAGTGTCAGACCCCTTTGGAAGTCTGAGTGCAGTTTGAAGCTGACAGATGAAGACTCGCTGACCTGTTAACCCCGCAGAGCCAAGCAGAGAGAGGCTATCGATCTGGCTCAGCACTCAGGGGTCACCGAGGGTCCTACATCCTATTGCAGGAAAAGAGACTATAAAGGATTCCAGCACACCTGTTGACTTCAAAAAATTCACTTCAGTATCGCAGGTTGTAGCATCCAGTCTGTATCAGGGCAGTGGCAGTGATGAGAGCTTTTTATCTCAATGCCTGTCTGTTTGTGTTTTGTGCCGGGATAGTGACTGGTAAGGCATAAACAGCCTGTCAAGTGACCACATTCGGCAGAAATACTTCATGCTGATGACTGGGAAAACACACAAGTTTATTTTCCATCTTTCGCCGTTTGATTCTTTTCTGCCTTTAAGAGGTGCCGTTGGTTCAGATCCAAGGAAGACAATGAAATAAAATCCAGCGAGCTGACTTTGATAGTTTAGAATGTTCTGAGACAGCATTTTACGACCCTGAAGCGTGATCACAGTAGCATTTATTTTGTCTTGTGTGGCGACAGTGGTGAACAGAAGAAATACAGCGCTCCCATTCTACCAGGAATGTGCACTTTCACATCTTTCATTGGCCCGTCCAGCTTCTTGTCACTTTGTGGCAAAAGTTGAGCCAGGTTCAACGTTTTTTTTGTGTGTGTGTTCCTGCACTGGCACCATTCGGTCGCTGCGAGTCGGCCTGAGTGCGGCTCTGATTGCAATTCATCAGGTTCGTCTGTCACTTTTACATTAAATTGTAAACCACGCATTGTGTCTGAATGCATGCTGAGTTGTTAGAGAATGATAGATACACAAACCTCACCCCTCTTAGTCCCGTCTCCATCCTGATGTTTATATTCGTTGCCTCTTGTGTTGGATCATAATCCCACAACAGCACACCAAAGTGCCATTAAGCATCACTTAATGGCATCAGGGAGCCATTTTGGCTGACTGGAATTCTCCTCTCAATTTTTATATTGTATATCACCAAAGTGTAATGTACATCCACATCTCCCCAGCCTTGTCTGAGGCAGAGAGAAGAGGAAAACGGAATTGATGCTGTTATACCCAGTGGATGGCAGGTTGTTACTGACAGGTCACCACCTTCTGTGATTTATAAGAGAAAATAGTTTATGTCAGTGAAACACAATCATTAATTGTACCTGACAATCTTTCCCTCGGTTACAAAGTAACGTCCAACTCGACTGCACAGTGTGAAAGAGGAACAGAGAGGGCAGTGGCCCCACCGCCGTGAACGGTTTTCAATGGTGTTTTTGTGGGTGCCCATTTGGCACCGAGATATACGAATGCAATGAGCCAGTAAACTACTTGTCAACTATCAGGCTGGAATCCTGTGAGAACCAAGTCATGTGAGTTGGAGTACAGTGTCAGTGTCAGTTTGTGTGCATTTGTGTGATGTGGCCTGTAGTGTGGGTCCTAAGTGGGGGTTTGAGCAAAGGAGACAAGGAGCTGCTTCTGTTTCATTGTTTAGCTTATCCGGATCTCTTTTGCCTTTTGTCTTTTTTCACCCCCCATACTGTTTTCATTGATCTGTTTCTTCTACCCGTTTCCCCCTTTCTCTCTTCCCTTGACAATTACACTATGAGGCCAGACCCATAGTAAGATACATGGATCTGCAACGTGTGGGAGGTCTATGTGGAACACGGATGAAATAATCCCACACAGGTGTCTAATGCTGGATTTCAATGTACTGCTTTTCATTAGTGTTGTCAGTCAAACAAGCACATCCCTCAGTGTATCTTTGTAAAGAGATAGCATGCACATAAACTGTTTTTTGAGGTGGCTAAAATGCATTTTTCAGGTTCCCCAATACACATCATTTAATTTCATAGCTTCCATGCCAGTAGTTCTGTCTGCTTGTGCAAACTGTACTGTCACCTACTGTGGATGATACGCTGATTATGGATAAGCAACTCACTGTAAATAGTCTTTAATAAATATCTGCAGCATCACACAGCGATGAATGCGTCTGTGAATTGAGAGTGCTGTGGGCATTTACGCATATGACACAAATGAAAAACAGGATCAGTCAGGATCAGATGGTAGATAATGTGCCGTGTTGATTCAGATTTATCCTGTGGAAATGTTTGTCATAAAAAAAGCCCTTCTCTGGATGTGCTGGACGTTTTTTTTTTTTTCAAAATCAGTCCTTTATTGTGGACAAAATGAAATTTCACTTCACTGATGATGTTGTGGGTTTAGATTTACTTTTTACCAGCTCAAATAAATTTGGGCCACTTAAAAGATCAGCTCATCCCTTTTTACATCTATTAGCATCACTCCATGCCAGTTAGTTTTTATGCTAAAGGTGAATTTTATTGCTTTACGCTGTGGCTCCGCAACACGCTTAATTGTAATTCATTATTAATCCCCAATCTGCTGATCATGCATGACAAAGTGCAAATTCTCCTCTGTTGTCACGCTGAAGCCTGACATGGTGTGGCAAGAGGCCAACGTGGAGGAGTGATTATGTAGTAAAAGGCTGTGATGCCGGAGTCTGGGCTTTACAGTAGTAAACCTGGTTTGACTGTGGTAATTATAGAGGACATAGTGTAATGTAACTATAGCTCAGCTCCCTTTCTGCCAGCTACCCTCTGGCCATAACACACATTCACCCACACACATAGAAATGCATACATTCGCCGAGTGTAATCTCTGACGTCATTTACATACAGAACAGCTGCATGCGTGTGTGTGTGTGTGGATGTGTGTGTCTGTGCACACGTGTGTCTGCCAGGTGGTTGGGAGCGCTGGCAGGTGTTTGCTCTCGTGCTGGCAAATGCAGCTGGATTGTGCCACAGCTGTGCATGCGTGTGCGTGTGTGTGTGTGTGTGTGTGTGTGTGGTTCTGCACCTGGACACAACTGGAGTGTGTGGCGGCACAGTAGCTAATAGCAGACCTATTTCCTCGCTAGACATTTAACATGTAACTTATGCTCTCCACTGACTGGATATTATTCACTGCTATTAAGCGCCGCTCATTAGTCTTGCTCTTTTAGACCTCCCAAGCGTCGCCGAAGGTCCGTGCGAATGTGATTTTTCATTCTTTGGCTCTTCCCCCTTCATTTCCCACTTCGTTTCACTTTCGCGCCGCTGCCCTCGTGCTCGCCCTGCTGATATTTTTAATGGGGTGAGGAGAGGGGAAGACTCACCCTCGCCCTGCTGTCAGGACAACTGGAGATGTCAGCTGGAGCCTAAAGAGCCCTCCGTAGTGGACTAAATATACTCCGTACCCTCTTGCCCCGCACTCGGCGCACAGACGACCACTGGCTCCGACCAACCGGTCATCGCCAGAGCGCTTCTCCTCTTTCTGTCAGCCAACCAAAGAAGAGATAAAGATTAACATTACCGATGATCTTCTGGGAGCTTATTTTGGCTGAAGAAGACATTCCCGTCTTGGATTACTCCCTCCTCCTGTAAGCAAGTCCCGGCCCTGAACCCCTCCACCCCCACACCATGCCGTCCAGCCACCTGGTCTCTCACATACTCAGCTTGTCCTGCCAACTCCAGGACAGCTGGGAAGAAGGAGACAGAGAGGGAGTTTTGGACTGAGCCTCCCATGAAGCCAGAGACTGTGATGCCTCTGGAAGAATGCAGACTATACAGTAGCCCTGACTCGTTTAGTATTTTGTGGTCTGTGCGCCAAAAGAAGATCTCCAGGTTGGAGCGACCACACAGCGGTGGCACTCGGCGATTGTTGCGAACTTTGCGTGGGAATTGTCTTAAAAGCTCACCGCAGCGCACCGTGTCACATTTGATATTTGCTAAGGGCTTAGTTTGGGTTGTGATCCGCTTGCCTTTTTAATCCGGAACATCATGCGAGCAAAGAAAGATGATACGAATGTCAACAGAGATGCTCTCATCGGCCCGTCGGCCACATATACAGGAACGCGCATTCATCGGCACACATGCATGAACACACACAAACACACACACGGACGTATTCAGGAGTTACTGAGACTTGGTGAATAGTTTCCATGGGTGAATTTCCCCCCCACACACTGACATGACCACGCCATGAGTCAGAAATAAACAGATACAGTTTCTGTATCTGCGTGACAGATAGATACCACAGATACTTCCAGAAGGCTTGTCATTATTTATTTGTTGCTTTTTGCTCGCCGTTCCTTTCAGGTATGCCGTTCGCCCCCCCGGTTCAAACATTATTAATATAGATTTCATGCCGCTGTTTACCACTGCTGGTTATGTCTATGACTTACTGAAAACATGCCTAATCTAATCCAGGGCATGAGAGGCTAGCAGTGTGCTAACACATTACCTGCCAACTTGGTCAGTGGCATTTCCCACATGGTCAAGAGTTGTGTGCAGTGCGGACCGGTGCGCTAGTCACGGTTAATGTGCAGAGCGTAGCCTGGAGGCCACAGAGCTGCACACAGGTGAGAGTGGATTCAACCTGCGAAAATCATCTTCGGGGGTACAGCTGCACTGTTACTGAGATTTATTGGCGAGGTTATAGAGGCCGAATAGTTTTATTTTTTTTAACTGGAGCCATTAAATGTAGTGTTTAACGGGACGACAAAGTATCATGTTGGAATCATAATGAAGAGGAGAGTGGGACGTCGAGTGTTTCCTCCTCAGAGGCGTCCCCCCCCCCGTTATAAAATGCTTAAGTTGTTGTGAAGGCCCACGGAGGCAGAGATGTTTTTATGTTCCTCTTTTCTACAGGGGGCTGTAAAAATAGCACTTGGCCCAAGTGAGGTGTCAGAGGTCTTCTTCTTCTCTCTCTGTTTTTTTTTCTCTGATTCTCTTCTCCCAGCTGGTCTTCTGTCCATCTCTCTCCGTCTCTCCCCTGTCCCCCCATCACCTCACTCGTCCTCTTTTTTTTATTTCTCCACCCCTCCTCCCCCTTTTCCTCTTTTTCCCCCTTTCTTCCTTTTTTCTGTCTCTCTTCTCCCCCCTTCCTCCCCTCCCCTTCATCTCTCCCTGTGGTATTAGCGGGGCCACATGTTGCTGGCCTCTCCTGGTGGTGTGAGCCCCATGGCAGGCCCTGGCTCCAGGCTGACGCGTAGCTCGGTGTGTGTGTGTCTGTGTGTGTGTGTGGATGAGAGGGAGGACTGTAATGTGTTCCTGCATGCCTAAGAGTGTGTGTGTGTGTGCGCGCGTGCATGTGTGTGTGTGTGTGTGTGTGTGAGGCCGCTAACACAGTAACCTGATAGTGGTGCGGCTGAGCAGTACAGAGCGGAGCAGTGCTGTGATTTATCCCGCGGGCCCAGCAGATGGCTGCAACAGGAGTTTGTTTAAGTTTGCTTCAGAGCCGGGCAAGCAGCCAGGAGCATAGAGGAGGCTTGCCAGAAAAATGTTCACTGACTCTGGATGCCTAACCACACTACTCCCCCCCCTCTCCTCTCCCTTCTGCCTCCCCCTAACCCCTCACAGCCCCCTCAGTCCAACACACACACAGACACACACATGCTCTTGCAGACTTTCTGTCGCTACTCTCCTTTTACCCCTCTCTAATTTCTCTCTTTCCTCCCATCTGCTTCACACACATGCTTACATACATATGCACACTCACTTGTGCACGCACACGCACACACACACACACTCGAGTTTGTGCATGCTTTTCTCTTCTGTTGGCAACATCCTCGATGCAGACATGATCTCACACCTCAAGAGGGGGCATTAAAGGCTGAGGAGGTGTCCGTTCTCCATTCTGGTGGGGGTCTTCTGAACACAACCATATGACCGCCACTTTGCCTCTCACACTAGACGAGAGACGGTTCTCTGGAGCGTAAACACTAACAGAGGCGCATATGTGCAGCCATGCACAAGTTTAGCGTGTGCACGCATAGCAGATGATTTTATAAAATAAAGTCCAGTCGGATTTAGATTTCTGCGTTTTGCCTCATTTGCCCTCTCGCTCGGATTCAAACTCTTGGTCTCTGTTTGGGAAAGTGGTGACAAGTCCTGCCACATCGCTTCAGGTCACCCAGGTGATAACTCTTGACCTCCCTCTCCACACTTCAGCTTTGCTTATCTGTCTCTGGTCCTCTAGTTGACTTTTCCTCTTCCCTTCGTACTTTGGAGTTCAGCAACAAGAGGTCACTGTGATTTAATTCAGCAGTAGACATCAAAGCAGACAAACATTTTTCAGCATTTATCCTTCAGCGTGTTTTGGCGCTTACTAGTTTCAGGTAACACATGCTGCTGTGGGCAGAACATTGCTTGACAAAAAATAAAAATTGCGACTGCCGATAGAGAGAGGCGGCTGCATCAGAGACAGAATCATGCAGTTTTAATTTACTTCATTAGGTATCAATTTAACAGAACAACAATATCTATAATTGAAAGAATTCAGAAGATCAGATCTGATAAGTGGCCGGGCTGAGAATCTGAAAATCCTGATAATTACATTTATTTAAGCAGAGCTAGTGTGTGTGATTGGGGGAAAACGGTGTCAATAAGAGGAATTGGAACCAACAGTTTAATGTACTCATTTAATTTAATTTCTTTTACTTGACCAACCACACAATTCAATGCAAGTACAAATAGAAACCGTATCAAAATTAAAACATCTGAGTAATTTACCAATTAGTCTCCCACTTGCCGTCTATTGAGTTACAAAGTGTGTTATGCTATACCAGCTGTATATGTTGTATGATCGCATTACATTTTGGGATTTGTAAATTTAGTAAAATCAGTATATTTGATCTGTGACTTTCCAGCGACAAGACATGCTGTGTGAGCGAGTGTGAGGAAGGCAGCTGTTACGTACAGAAGTCATGCGTACACATCAACTATGGAAAGAGGGGACGTTCTTGTCTGTGTGTATACGTACGTATGACTAATTGAGGAGGCTGTCAGGGCCATCGGGCTTCGCCACAGATCCTTATTTCCTCTTAACATCAGTCATTCTTACTCGCTGTTGTGCCTTCAGGTCAGAGACAAGCTGAACATTGTCTGTGTTGTATGTAAGAGTTTAAGGGTAACAGTGGCATGCTTGAGTTCCTGGAGGTATCTGCTGCATGTAGAACACACACATTTAATTATGTGTTTAATAGTTTCACATATCTGTTGGTACATAGAGATGTATGAAACCTGTAACTGCAATAGATGGAAATGAATTGGTCTAGACAGTGCAGTAGTGCTTGTAGTTTTGACTGCACCTAATGAACAAATGACAGGACATCCAATAATGTTTTGCAAGAGAAGAGTGACAGTATAAAAGAACAGCATCCTTTTTCTTTAAAGCCATGTCAGAAAACAACAATAATCACCTAATAAAAATTCACTTACTAGAGGTGTCAGCCCATCTGCAACTGTTTCTAAGGTGTGTGATTTATATATTTATGCCTTTGATATGCTGATGGTGTAACCTGTAATAATAATCAAGACTGAACATTTGTCTCCTACATGAAAATTCTAATGAAGCTTTGAAAATGTGACCCGTGACAGCGCCGTATATAGTAATCAGCAATATAAAAGCCATCTCACACAAACTATACGTCTGCAGAGTTGAAAGAAACACCAATACTGCTTTAGCCTTTTTCGACTGATAGTTGTGAGAAAAAATAAAACAACAACATAGAAACAGGAGCCCGCTCTGCTCATTAACTGAACCACAATCAGGAGTATTTCTTTGATGTTTGGGGAGATTTTTCTATGTGACATCCAAACTCTGCTGCTGCTGCTGCAGCAGGAGTACTGCGGGTTTTTTTAAAAAAATATAACAACTTCAAATGCATGCAAACAATATCAAACAGAAAGGACAAAGAGAGGAGACAGGTCTGTGTAAGGCTCCATATCCGCCTGCAGCTCCACTCCTTGATACCCTTGAAAGAAAGGAAGTGAGCGGGTCACAGGTCAGGTAGCTTAGCAGTCAGCTAATGAATATTTATCTGTCAAGGCTACAGTCCATTGACACAGATGTGCCTCTGCCAGACTCGCTGCTTTAGTGCGCTTGTGTCCGTTTATTGCTTTCATATGCCGCGCTGTGTACTGTAGCAGATTCTTTAGAATTGGAAATTGAGGTGGAGCGCCCCACCCTCGTTGCTGTCAC
>NW_007578723.1:112153-119256 GCF_000690725.1 Stegastes partitus
AAAAAAGACAAATAAAGATATATAAATATATTTACAGAAGGAACCAGTAGGAAGTCTTTGTGAAGCGCTATGAGATGACTTGTTGTTGTAAATATGCGCTATACAAATAAAATTGAATTGAATTGAATTGAAGTATATACAGTTACGAATGAGTACGGTAATAGCCAAATGGTAAAATACCACCTTCATTTATTATTTGGTATTTTAATCTTCTATTCTAATTGTTATACCCGTCAGATATTGCATCCTTTTATAACCTCATTACTTTATCCTGTTGTTAAATTTTACGACTTGATCCGTGAGATGCACCGGCAGTCCTAGCGGTGTCTTCCCGTACATGTTTTCTTAACTAAAATAACCGTATACCACCTTTGATCTCGAGTCCAACGTGGCCCAAATCCAGTGGATCAGCGAACACAGCGCGATGACAGGAAAAAACATGGTTCTATGTGGATTCCCCATCCTTTAAAGGGACTGAAATTCATAAAATATTATTACCCGTGTCCTCGCCGTCTTGTGTGCACGGTAACACTTTGTGTTTGCGCCAGGCCAGATGGGGGTTTTTGTGAGTCAGTTGTTGTCCACCTGTTGGTTTGCCCGAGGAGAGCAGCAAGCACAGCAGTGTCTACAAACCGGAGCCTCAGACAGACTGACGCTGGTAGAACAGTGATCAGATGCTGTTTGACTTCTCCTCAATGTGGAACATGTGTCCTCGGCGTTGGACTGATAGCAGCCTTTGGATGAGCTCCCACAATGCACGGCTCCACAGGTGTCAGAGTATAGCTCAGAGTTGTGTATGAGCTTGCGATTGTGTGAGAAGGATGGTGTGAGCTTTCGTGTTTACGCATACGTGAGAGCGTTCCGAGAGCGTCTTGGCTATCTGTCAGCGCAGATCAAAGCCGTCTTTCTCTGTTGTTTTCCTGTACTTGGCTGCGCGCGGAGTCTGATCTGCTTTTATGGAGTGTTGCTGAGCCGGTCAGTGGTCTGAGCCTGCGTGCACCGCTGTGGTCCTGTTGGATCTCTGTGATAGGCTGTTAAAACTGACTGACGGCCTCTGCTTTACAAGCTGCTATACATCAACCGGTGGACCTGCTGCAGCCGTGGGAACACAGACATATTTGTGTGTTTGAGTGTGTGTGTGTGTGTGTGTGTGTGTGAGTGTGAGTCAGCGCATAGTGCGGACCGGCGCGGGGCAGAGACAGGGGCCTGCTGCTGAACGATAAGGACGGCTGACCTCGCGACCCCGAGCTCGCTGTGACGAGGTCATCTCAAATTACACCTAGCCAAATGTTCCCTGTCTGCTGGTATTAAAACAGGAAGGGCTAACCTCTGGAACAGAAACCCTTTTTCTACCCCAGTGATGGATGATGGTCTTCTGCCCAACCTCGTGTCCAATAAACACAGACAAATGGACAAACAAGGCGCGCAAACATTGGCACACAGTAAAAGACTCACGATATGATACTATCCCAACATTTTCTCCTGATAACAATGGCATAACAATAAAGGCTGGGTTTTATTTCAGAAGGACAAGGGAGCTGGAAATTGGAAAAGTAGTTTTTTGCAAAATAAACAGGCTGCAAATTTATTTACACAATTATGTGATACTTTTGGTTTTATTAGTTTTACACCGCTGCAAGGTGGAACAGTGGTTAGCACTGTTGCCTCACAGCAAGAAGGTTGCCGGTTCGCGTCCCGGTGCACCGGAATCTTTCTGCGTGGAGTCTCCATGTTCTCCCCGTGCAGCGTGGGTTCTCTCCGGCTTCCTCCCACAAGGTCCAAAAACATGTTGAGGTTAATTGGTGATTCTAAATTGTCCGTGGGTGTGAATGTGAGTGTGCTTGGTTGTCTCTGTCTCAGTGTTGCCCTGCGATGGACTGGTGACCTGTCCAGGGTGTCCCCTGCCTTCGCCATAAGTCGGCTGGGATGGACTCCAGCCCCCCCGCGACCCTGATGAGGTTTAAGCGGTGTATAGATAATGAATGGATGGATGGTTTTACACCAGCAACACTCACCGTTTACCTCGCGCACCAGCCAGAATAGTGGTTTTACAGTACAGCTTTAATAAAGGAAATAAAAGCTTTTGCAAGGCTGTATATTTCTTTGAACTGTCAAATTAATATCGAGCAAGGAAATGTGTAATTCAGCCACACCTGGTGTATGTCAATCAGAGGTATAGGTGAAAGCGAGGACCACGTGCCTGGAGATTTCCTGTGTGTGTGGTATTGCGTGGCTCGGCCCTGGGGTAAATATTTGAGAACTGCAGGCACCATTAGGAGAGGGTCTGTCTTTGATGGGGTGATTTCTGTGTGAGGCCGAGGATGACGTCAGCTTCACCTCAATGGATCACAGAGAAGGCGAGAGCCGGGAGGTGAGCGTCGGCGTGTAGTACAGTGAGCGTACAGTAACTGAATCACTTCCTACATTCAGAGCGCAGTCGAGCGAGCTGCTGATCTCGCGTGTGAGTTTGTTTGTGTACGTGTGTGTGTTTATTGAAGGTTAAATTACCCAGCACTTTGCCCGTGACATCCTCTCCATCACATTTTCTTCACCGCTTCTCTGGAGCACCTCGGTGGCACGTATGTTTTAATTACAGGTAGCTTCAGAAAGTTGTTTCAGCGATGTTTTTGTATATGAAAAATTGAAGACGTTTAAATGGCGGACATTGTTTGTGCATACTTTGTTTGGGCATACTTTGACAATGACTTTCTCTTTGTAAGAAGTGGCAGGAAGGTTTGCTTACACAGGACTTCCATCCGAGCCTCCAGGACTCTCTGTTCTCACTCTTGATCTCTGTCCTTTTCAGTTCCTCCCTCCTTCATTCTCATTCTAAATCTTCCTCCTCCTCCACCTCCTCATTCTTCACCTCCTCTGTCTCCTCTACAGCGCAGAGCAAGCCAATCTTTTTCTGGCACTGATGCTGCTTCTTTATTTTCCCCTCTGGAGGAGTCAGATTTATTGGGCCAGTGTTTATTTTTACAACTAGTTTTAGTTTTTCATTACTTATCTATCAGCATTAGCAGAGTCGCGGTGTTCGGTAGTAAAAAGGTAGCGCAAAGTACTCAGTGGGCAAATTGGTATAAGTCGTGTGTTTATACTTGTTTGTGTGTGGGTGTGTGCGTGTTAGTGCACGATCCAGGCACAGATGTTTTCAAAGGCTTCAGTTTTTAGGCAGTAGTTCTCCCTCTCCCCTTGCAGAAAAAAAGGAAGTGTCTAATAAAAGGCGGGCGTATGAGATGGAATGAGTCATACCCACCCGCACAGAAAGAGAGAGAAAGAGTCGGCCTCCATCGATCTCTCTGAGCTTGTGTGTGAGAGAGAGCGAGCGAATGAGCGAGAGAGCGAGGCAGGAAGCCGGGAGGGAGGCTGTGCCAAGCTGGAGCTGAATTCCTGCCAAGAGTCTACTTGTTTGCTCGTCTGGCTGGAGCCAGAGGCTGACCTTATTAGCTAGGAGGGCAGCCGTCTTATTAAAACACATCTGGCGCTCAGGGAGCCCAAATAGTCCTCATATTGTCTTCCTGCTTGCTCCTGACCTTGCGTTACCTAGCAGGAATGCTGACAAGGGCTTCACGCATCTGTTGAGAGTTTCACCAGGGTCTTTCTCCCCCTCCTCCCCTCCTTTCCACCCTCGCTGTCTTTGCTGGCGCCTGCACGGTAGCTCTGTGGGACCTGTTTGTCTTCCTCCTCCCCCCCCCAGTTTTTCCTCTTCCCTCCCACCCTTTCCACACACACACACCACCGCTCAACACCACCACCACTCTTCGGCGTAGCGTCCCAGTACCCCCCATGGAGAGCCGTTTTTTTTTTTTTTTTTTCTTTCCCAAACCTGCCAGGTTGCTGTGTCGATACAATTATTCCTGTGTGTATTTGTTTTATGAGGGGCTGTAACCTGGTCCTGTTTAAATAGCTCTTTGCTGGTTATTTTAAAGTGTGGATGGTGCCGCGTCCTGCGGCTGCAAGCCAGTCTGTTTTGAGAGGAAAGGGGGGGATTTTTTTATGGTATGCACGGTTTCTTACAAGAGAGGAGCTGTAGGGTAGGTGCACCGAGACTTAAAGTTTTACTGTAAAGGAACCAGCAGGCCAGTCACTTGCAGTTCGGATACAGTCCCAGAAACATTTTCACTGTCGTACTCGCAAGATTCTTTGGCAAAGTCCACTGTGCGAACTGTGCTGTGCTGATCCCTAAAAGTCTGGGAGGACTGTTGCTCACTGGCCTGGAAACGACACTATCATTTCCAGACTTAACACCTGTAAGTAACTGTAAGCTGCTGCAGATGGAAGTGAAGTGGTCCACTTTTAGCACCGCAGTAACAGTCGCTGATTCTTCTCTCCCACACCTGCAGTGTTTTACTCTGCAGCGTGGATTCATGTTGACTTCTTAGACTCTATAAAGTCTGTTTGTTGATCTCGAGTCTGCACTTTGCAGCATGGTCAGCTTTTCTGCCGTTTGACCCTTGACCCATCAGCATCCTCTGGTTTCAGTGTCTTTCTAACTCAGTTTTAACTCTAGATGCCCCACTGACCCTTCAGCAAACGTTAGACTCTGCCAGAAGTTCATCTGGCCACCACCTCTTTGCTACTCGCCGTCCTCTCCTCTCCTCTCTGTAGAGATGTGTTAACGAGGTAGACAAAGAGGTGACATCAGCCTGCTGATTTTTCTTTTGTGGTGAATGCTGGCTGAGATACTGTAGGAGATTACAAAGCCTTTAAGCAGATGAACATGAGCGATATCAGTTTCCACAAGCAAAAAATGTGTGTTTACAGTGACAGAATCACATCTGTGATTTAACATCTGTTTGCTAGTGAAGTCTGGACTTACTCATCGACTCATAACACCACTCATTCTCTTCCTCTCTTTCTTCTCTCTCCATCCTCTGGCTACTCTGGACATCTTGCTTTCTTTTTCATCTGTCTGGCGTGTGTGTGTGTGTGTGTGAATGCTTTGCTTTTGTGCATGATACAGCATATGTGTGGTTTTGCTTAGTCTCCACACCCTTCAGCTTCGCGTATGTCTTCACTTTTCTCAGACTGGCTCTCTCTCTCTCTCTCCCAGTGTAACATCAAAACAATTGATGTGTCATTTGAAAACTTGTTCCCTCTGGTGATTCACATCTTATCGTCCAGCTTTATCTTCAACCTTTATGTTTTTCTCTACCGGGTGCCACCGTGACTCACTTTTTAGCTGTATGCATGTGTTTTTTTTTTCTGGGCTCTTTGATGCAGAACAGAGCAGTCACCACAGGGGATCTGCATTTATGTTACACACACGCATCCCAAACACACACGCAAATACTTGCCTGCTCTTTAACCTGTGTTCACTCATGATCTGCAAATGCTCTGTCATCACCCGGATGCTCTGCCCTGATTAGCTGCCAGCACATTTTGTGTTGCAAACATCACTGCTAAAAACTGCTCTGCAGCGTGGAATTCTCTCCAGCCGGCAGACGTACACGCTCACAGAAGTGAACATGACCTCTGACAGCCATTGGGGGGGGAATAGTGACACACACAGACAGTGAGAACAGCACTATGTTGTGTCACTATAAAGTGTCGCTGGTAAAGCGATTAAAGCTCTTGACCAAGTCTGACCACCAACTCTTTCATCCCCCTATTTAACACGTGCACATACACACAGCCCATGGGCCTCTGCTAAAAGCTTTATTTTATTTGCTCCCGGGCTGTTAGTGAACTTTATTGGCACCAAATCTTTTTTACGCTCATTTCAGCTGCTGTTTGTTTCCGTGCACACCCCACAGATACATGCACGGCCGTACCCCTGAGCGTCAGCAAGAGAAACACAGCAAATGTATGAATTTATATACATATATATACAGAGAGGGAGAGAGAGCTGACCGGACAGACCCTGCATCCTCTGGGGAGATTCCTGACATTCCTCTACTTCCCTGCCCACTACAAAGACACCCATTCCGCCCGGCACATCACAGCTTTGCCTTGTTGCGCTCACACACACTCACTCACAAAGAAATCCTCTTTCTACAGTTTGCTTATTCCTGCTTCAGAGAACACTGTTGCAGCCCAAAGATCCAATTACTAAAGCCGAAGCAGCTAATCTAAACAAGCAAAGTAAGATGGATCGTTGTCCGCTTCATTGTGGAGCGCAGTGTGTGTGTGTGTGTTTGTGTGTGTCTGCCATGAGGTGGTTTGTAAAGCGGGGGTCTCTTCCTCCCTCCATTGATAGAATAAATAACAGCGCTTCCTCCCTCTGCTCCCTGACTCTTCCTGTTGTCCCCCTGGTGGAGGCAGGAAGAGACGTGCCACTTCCAATAGCTGTCTCACTCTCTGTCTCTTTAGGTTTTTTTTTTCCTGACACTTTTACTTCATCTGCAATGAAAATCTGTGCCCCACGTGAAGTCAGAAAACATACAAACAAACAAACAAAAAAAGAGGCTGAAATGCATCATCTCTAGTTGCCTCTTGTTCATTACTTGACCATCGTTTTCCATCATAAGCACATTCATGCAGGCTATGGTGGTGTTTGTGTTAACTGCAAACTGATTATACCTGTATGGCTTTACTTGTGTGTGTGTGTGTGTGTGGCGGCGGCGGCCAGGTCCTCAGCATGGGAACAGCTGTTCAGAGCAGCGCCGGCCACACGCACATGGGTCTGATTAGCACTTGGTGACTCCCTCCCTCCTGCCCTCCCTGCTCACCTCCCTCCCTTTCAGCGGGGGCCGCGGCACGCTGGCGGCACCAATAATTTTAATGCCTAGTCTGAGTCTGCCAGGAGCGCCGGCGTGTGAGCGCGCACGCCCGCACACACGCCCGGAGACCGCCGCCGCGCGCTCGCACGGGCGCGCACGGGCCGCCGAGGCTTGCCAAGAGAGGGAGCACAAAGCTCTCATGCCTTGATCTGCTCTTTTCCTTTTTCCTCCCCCTCCTCTCCCTCTCGCTCCCTCTCTCTCTGTTTAACCCTGACCTTCTCCCTTCCCTCCTCCTCCTCCTCTTCCTACCTCCCTCTCTTCCACAGATGTTCTACCTTAACGAGTTCAGAGTTGACTTGTGGGGGTCTTCATGTCCTGTACTGCTGTACACTAATCCCCTTGTAAATGTTATATATTGCTTGTGCCTTGTTTTTTTTTCTT
>NW_007578723.1:119271-126383 GCF_000690725.1 Stegastes partitus
TCTATCTATCTATCTATCTATCTATCTATCTATCTATCTATCTATCTATCTATCTATCTATCTATCTATCTATCTATCTATCTATCTATCTATCCGTGGCATATTCAACATGGAGCAGATAAGAGAGGAGGAGTGGGTGTAATAACTCACAGAAGGAGATAAGTGTGTGAGAATGAGAGAGTGGGAGTGGGGGGTGGGAGGAGGAGGATGAGGAGGAGGCGGTGGTTTGGGTTGAAGGAGAAGGCTGTGAGAAAGGTTGAAATATAAAACTGGAGTAGGAGGTAGGGCACGACAAGGAGAAAGATGGTGAAAAGAAGAAGAAGAAGAAGAAAAAAAAAAAAGTGGGATAAGATGGTAGATTGACCAGAAGGGAGCGAAGGAACAAATCCAGCGTGAGAGACCAAAAGATCACATGCAAGGGAGAGCAAATGGGCTAGACGGAGTGTGAAGAAAGTGCCCGCCATGACTCATCAATCTGTCTCCACTTACCACACAGTCCCAGTTTCTGCGTATCGATGGAACAAAAGCAAGACCTTGGCATCGGACTGGAGGGATGAGAGTGTCATTGGTCGTGTTATGTACATCTATAAGAGGAGAACAATCATCTGTTCGAATCATATTGGGTTTTTATCTGCATCTGTTGAATTATAAATAGATATCGGTGTAAAATGAGCAAATTGAAAAGCGTTAAATTTGAATTGATGGTTGGGTAAAAGTGACATCAGTCTTTTCCCCCAGCGCTTGGGGTTTTGGCAATCTGCTGTGAATTTTGATGCTATTATGTCCAATTTTGGATTTTTCTTCTGTCAGTCTCTCCATCTGTGTCTCTTCTCCTGTCTCTCTACTGTATGTAGCGCTTCCTGTCAGGAAGTGCTGCTTAACAGACAGATATCCAGTTAGGGAATAGATTGGGACCTTGTGGCCATTTCCAGACATCAAAACCGCCAGTGTCTGCCGTCGCTGTTTGATTTGTTCCAAGTGACTGCAGTCTGGACAGATTCTCTGTTTCGGTTTTGTGCTGACGGAGACGTCTTGTCTGTCTTCATGACATGTCGAGGAATTTCCATGTCATCTCCATTTTCACATGAATCAATCTACACTGATTTCTTTCTAATTGCACATCAATATCATTAGCTTGCGATGCAGTTGGTCCTTGGCAGGTAGAGTGCTCAGTGTAGTGTGTAGGATGTGTAATGATACCATTCACCACCAGATGGTGTCAGTGCTCCACTCAGGACAGATCTGACATCGGAGAAGCACAGAGGTGGAGATCTCCAGTTATTAAAAAATGGAGACACCAGTAGGTGTGCAGCTTAGGGAGTGGACCCAGGTATTGTAAATTTTAAATCAAACTGAAAGTAATGGCCTGGGCTTGCATGCGTGCCTGTCTGCGTTCACATACCCATTTGTGTGTGCAAAAATGAGCTTCCTTGTGCAACAGTTCAAGTCACTCTGCACCACTGGGTGGCTTGCAAATTGTGCACGAATGTATGTGTGGTTTTGAAGAGTGGGGATAAGGAGCAGCTGTTTAAATGCTTTGTACGGAAACTGCTGTTATGTGTGTGTGTGTGTGTGTGTGTGTGTGTGTGCACGCGCTTGCATATTGTGTGTCTTTGCATATGTGTGTGTGGTGTATGGTGTCATCACTTGGGCTGTGTTGTGGTAGACTCTCGGCTCCACACACTAGGCAAGTCTGTAATTACTCAAGCCAGTGCTCATACACACTGTAAGCTTGTACAGTCTGTGGTCCCCGCTCTCTTTCCCCTCTCTGCCGTTCTCTCGCTGCTTCTCTCCCCCTAAACTCTTCCTCTGTGATTCCCAGTGTGGTCCCAGCTCTGGTTTGGCCATGAGATCTGTCTCCTGTGTTTTGGAATTTGGAATGTGTCGGTGCTTCGAGCCAATTCACTCTCATGCTCAGGCTTCACTGGCGACGCACACACACACACATGCGCGCACACACACACACACGTGCGTTTGGCTATTTTTGTGAGGACATCCATTGATGTAATTCATTTCCTAGACCGGCCTTCTAACCTGAACCATCGTAGGTGCCTCTCGAACTAATCTGACCGAAGTCTTAAGCCTGAAACAGCTCCTTACTTTACCATAATGTCCCCTCTCTGATGGTTTGCATGTCTTCATAAACATAACTGGACACACACACACACATGCACTAAAGCATCACAACACATTTGCCTCTCTGACTGACCTCAACCAGCCAACAAGCCAAATACACACGCGGTGTTTAGATACACACATTTTCAACAGTGAGCTAACACATACCAGACAGGTTTTTGAAATTGTCCCGTCAGCATTGTGCTCCGTGCTAGTGTGCATGTGTGTGAGTGTGAGTGTGTGTGTGTGTTTAAACCAGCTGTTGGTCCAATTCACCCACACCTGGGAGTGCAGATGGTTGCCTGCAGCCTGTTTGACCTCTAACCTCCCAATCTTGATTTTAACACAGACAGGACTCTTTCACCTCCAAATCGCTTTTCCCTCTACACACACTAACATCCAATCTGACTCACAACAGTCCTTTAGCTTTGATTGTACCAGCAGCAGTGTGCTTACTTGTGTATCAGGGTTACCTCTGGTTGTGTGTTGATGTGTGTGTGTGTGTTTGTGTACGAGTGTGAGTGTTCCTGTGTAGTTTCTGCCAGCTGCCGTCAGAGGACAAGAGGCTAAGCCACATCTCTAACCAGTTTTAGAGCCTCCCTATCTCTGCTCATACAGACTAGGTTGCTGGGAACATGCACACACGCACACACAAACTCACACACGCAAACTCACTAATGGTGCAGAACACACATTCAGCGCATGTGCACGTGCTCATGCACTCCAGTGATGTATATTCCTTTTTTACCATCTCGCTCACACACACACACACACACACACACACACACACACAGATTCCCTCTCCCAGCGTGGCGAAACTAGATTAGTGTGTATAAAGGCTCATAATCCCTGCTGCCTCCCCGGCAGGCAAAGAGGAGCCTGTCCTCCAAATTAGGTTGGCCTCTCCGGGTGATGAGTGGCTGCCAGCAAGGGTCCACTATATTTGTGTGTGTATTTTTGCTTTTGTGCGTGCGCTGTGAAGCACACGTCTCTAGCTGCTGTGTCACTTGTCCACACGTAGGCATTCACTCAAAGGAAAGGACCAAAGAAGACGGCACTGTGCGAGCATGCGTCACAGTGTTTGGTTTGCTGAGTGTTGCATCTTATGTTTATGTTGCTAAATATCACGTTACAGAAGATGACCGCTGAATGTAGAAAACAGGAGCAGTTTCGACTTAACAGCAGGCTTTGCTTGTTACAGGATGTGACAGCATGTAATGTCCTCTGGCTTAGTCCATTACTTTGGAGCGAAGTGTTTTAAAACCTTTAAGAGTTTTTACGTAAAGAGTGCCTCTAATGCTAAGACATAGAAGATGCTTGTAAAACACTGATTCAGTTTGTGTAGAAGCTTGCTGTTGTAGCTTCTGCCAATTACTGCGAGCTTCAATAGCTGTCAGGTAGGAAGCAACAAAGTTGTGTTTATACCTATTGAATGCAAAAATGATTGTTTTGTTCTGGAAGTGCATTAAAAGAAGTTTAAAATAACCTTTAAAACAAAGTTCAAGTTTGTTGTGCTACTTATAGCGTTTCCTTGTTTGCTTCAGCTTTTGTGTGAGAGAATGAAATCACAGCGAGCAGGTTGCTGTTGTACATAAGTGACTCTGAAATGAGACTCTGTACACACTTTGATCATTACAAAGGGTTGGGCTGGACTCTGGTGCATGGCCCTCGTACTGTATCTATACCTTTACACAGTTTAGTTTTGTTAACCTCCCTTAAATGATTTTGCAGCAGTGCCTCACTCTTTGGTTGCCATTCCAGTCACAGTTACGTGTGCGTATATATGCCTGTATTTGTTGTCTGCCATAAGCCGATTTAGTGATGTTTAAACCGTGCAGGCAGGAGGTCATCTGACCTCCTGAACTGGTATTGATATAAAGGCCAACGCTTTATATAACAGCATAATGCACATGCACATTGTGGCAGACGGTTGACTGAACTACTGCATATATCCCTTTCGCCGTCTCCCAGCAGTTCACCACTGTCAGCAATACGGATTCTTCTGTACTTGGCGAATAAAGTGAAATTAATCCCAACGAGACCTCAGTAAATAAAGATATAGTATAAAATTTCCTAATTGTTATCATTATTATTTGGGGGTATTACACATAGTGATCTCTTTTGGTGCTCGTACGTCTAATCCAACCCCAGCAGTTATGATGTTGTGAATGTTGTCCTTCTGCTACCCTCTGTAGTGCTTATCATCGTGATTCAGCAGGCTGACTGGTATACTAAGGCTGTATTAGCTATGGGGCTGCACTCTTTGGGGTCTTTAGTGTGCTAATAGTGAAGAGCCCATAGGGAAGCGCAGTAATTGGTCTTTATTTATGCTGAGTGAAGGCTATGATTAACTAATATCACCCCTGAGTGTATATGCACGCACACATTAACACACATGCAGGGTAAACATGTGCATGCGCAGTCTGACACACACACACACACACACACACACACACACACACACACACATGCATGCATAGATTCCCTTATATAGCATGTGTAGTAGTGAGATTGAGTGGAGAATTGAACTAATCCCTGATGGCAGCCTGAATGCTCTGTAAAGCCACTGACAGGCAGTAAAAAAAAAGAAAGAAGGCATATTGTAGTTCACTTACAGTGCCACTGTGTATTGCTACAGGAGGGGGGATGTTACCAATATAGTTTTTAATGCCTCTGTAACAAATCACAAGTGGTGGATGTGCATTAGCTCTTTTATGCTGTGTTTATATATCAGCAAGTAGATTACCCTGCTTTGCTCAGCTGCCAAATGCCATTAAACTGCCAAAGGGTCCACATCATGTGGGTGAAAAAAAAACTGACAGTATGTGCATATGTGTTGTTTGCCTCTTTTTCTTGCCGCCGCTAATGAGCCCAGGGCACCGAGGCCATGCTTTGTCTTCTGAAGAGACAGACGGCGAGCGGGGGGAAAGTGGTGTGTGCTGGGCTGAAGCCTACTAAACTTACACACATGAAGGCTCGGTGCGTCGTTCATGTTTCGGCCGTGTTGTTCTGCTTCTGTATGCATGGCGAACCCGCCTGTGTGTACGCGTGCGTGCGCGCGCGCGTGCACGCCTACTGTCAAATCCCCACAGCGGCAGTGTTCTCATGTGTTTACTCCTAGCCTAGAAACTGAACACCGGGCTGTAATCAGAGCTGCAGTGAGTGGCTCACAACAACAGTGTTCCCTCATTATGGCTCCAGCAGATCACCTTTACCTCCTGTGTGTGTGTGTGTGTGTGTGTGATTATGGTTCCTCCCTGGTAGCTTTACAGGCAGCAGCGGTGCATGTGAGCGCAACCACAGTGATCTGTGTGTGTGTGTGTGTGTGTGTGCATGTTTTGCATGGTCTGTGCTAAAGATCTGTGTTTATTGGATTTTCGATTGACTAGTTTTAAAGTGACTGTGGGGCTGTAAAAAATCGATTGCAACTGAAATATCAAAAACTTCCAGATGGAGACATTTTATAATTATGTACACTTTTCACTTGCACTCGCAATTCATAGGAATGCATGGATTATTATTATTATTATTATTACATGGTTATAGACTCAAGTGTTGACCTTGGTGTCAGGGTCTACTGTGTGAGCATTATATGCATTCAGATAAATAGATAAAAATAGTATGTGTACTCTGATTGGCTCATGAGATAGAAAGAAGCACGTAGTCCACTTCAGATTTTCACTTGGATGTTACCACTGGTCTAGTCCTGGAGTAGCAGAGGCACTAAGGTTGATGTTCCATAATGTTAGATCAGTCATCGTCTTTCCCAAAGCCTGACTAATTGCATGGCC
Organism: Stegastes partitus; assembly: GCF_000690725.1. NCBI lineage: Eukaryota > Metazoa > Chordata > Actinopteri > Pomacentridae > Stegastes > Stegastes partitus. The sequence goes on from NW_007578723.1 coordinate 125,178, forward strand.
AAAAAAAAAAAAAAAGCTACAACTCACAGCTGACCTTGTACCCACTTCTGTGTTGTACAATTCTGTATTGATATCGTATTCTAATGAGTATTGACCTCCAGCTGCTGGAAGCATTTTTTTATTTTATTTCTAAAGCATTTAAAACGAACAGAATATTCAAGCAACAGCACGCATCAGAGGCACGAGGGCTCAACCAGTGTTGTGAAGAGAGAGATTCCACCATTTAAAAGAGGAAAAAAAAGCAACAATAAACTGTACATTTATTTATTTATTAAACAGTTCTGTCTTTAATTGCCTAAAATGGGAACATAGGTTGTATTAACTTCTGCACTCAAGTCACAAGATGTATTAATGGAAATAGGTGTTTAACAGTATTAGATAAATGTAGATTTTATTTGAAACAACACATTTGCTGGTGAAGACATAAAAGTTGTTTTTACTTGACTTCCAAGTTTAGAATAAACCATAGAAACTTCTCACATGCTTGGAAAGTCACCTGGACTCCTGAATAAAGTGCATTATTCCTGCTGCTGCAGCTGCTCTCAAATGATTACTCAGTAACCCAAGTGTGGTCCACATCAGTTTGATCTACATCCAACTGATTCCTGTTATTGAATTAGGATAACCTGGCCCTCCCTCTCTTCTCATTCCCCTGATTTTTTCTCTCTTCTTTTTATTGCATTAACTCTGCCTTCCTAACCCTCCCTCCCTGCTTTATGTGGCCCAGTAATGAGACAGTGACAGATTACCCTCAACCCCAGCCTCTGTATCTCCCCCGCCCATCTCCCCCTCCTCACGCCGACGTAGACGTCCGCCGTGACGTCCAGTTTGGAAGCGAGCGGATGTTCAAGTTATGTATGAAGCGTGTAAGCTTGCAAGCTCAAGTGACGGGACTGTGATATGGTTCATGTGGTGCAGATTCTGTTTCTAATCCCATGTCAGACATTTAGTGTCAATTTGTAGGAGAGCTGGCGAGCGGGCTGAAAGCATCGACGGGGCCGGGCATCACGGGGTTACCCAGAATATGATACCATCACGACGTTTCTTATGTGATGATGACGATGCACCTTAGTGGTATAAACGTCCTGGGTTATGTTGTTTTCTGTAGATGCCATGATCAGTGGTGAAACAAGTACTTACATCCTTCACTATATAAATTGTAAATGAAAGTCTTGCATTGAAAAGTATGATAGTAACTCAAAGATG